>NW_025814133.1:1717500-1943047 GCF_018902025.1 Drosophila willistoni | reverse complement strand
TTCGTGGGGGGCGGAAGGATCCAAATGAAATACAAGGAGTTGGCGGGTGCCAATTTCTTCAGTTTGTGGTGAGCGAGTGGTGAATTAAAACGCACGAAAAACTTCGGTTAAATAAACGTAGGTTTTATTATTTATATAATATTCACAGGTAACCCGGCACACACGGAGATGGTTCGGGTTGAAAGTGATTAACAAATCGCAAATTAACAATTAAAGGAGATGAACGGGTGTTCGGGTGAAAATCTCGATTCGGAATAATGGCGATGCCCATTAGAAAAAACCCAGTCACCCCTCCTGGTGTGACCGTAGATGCCGAGGATCAAAAAACCCTCCTCACTCTTCACTGCTCTTCGCCGCTCACTGCTGTTCACCCGGTGGCGTGAACATACCGCCCCCCTTGCAACATGTTGCAATTGCCACCCTGGACATATAACGGACGGGGGACGGCAACGTTCTGGAGCGCCTAGATCCCACAGGAGCCGGAGACGACCCATCCGAACACGGTGCTCTGGGCTGCGGGAGTACCGCTATGACCGGGCACACAGCCTGGTTGGATGACCTCCGGATAGAGGTCTGCCCCGAGTACCACGGACACCGACGCCGGCCGATAGAAATAGGGGTCGGCCAGGATCAGGGTGGCGAATTTCTCCCGAACCGGCGCCGCCACTTCCCGGATGGGAGTGCGGATGAGCAAGTCCTCTTCGACCCGGAATATAACGTTCCGTCGGAACGTCTCGTCGGACCTCGACTCGAGGACGGCCGTACAGGCTTGGTCGACCCCGACCTTGGTCACAGCTAACCCCAGGGACCGGGCAAAGGAGCGATTGATGCGGCTCTCAGCCGCACACGCATCGAGAAGGACGCGGGTCTCGAAGGATTTCGAGCCATTGCCCAACCGGAGAACTGCGGTTGGCAGGACAGTCGTCGTCCTGGCGTGGAGCAGGGAGGATAAAGAGATTTCGGGTGCGCCTTCTGGGGAAGCGGAGCGGTCGGACGATGATCGGGAACAGGGTTGTAGCGGGGGTGCAGCACGCCCGGAGGGGGGTGATTGGCTGCGCCGCCGGGCGGAGGCACGTGGTCTCGGCGTTTGGTCGGCCATGTGGAGCAGGGTGTGGTGCCTTTGCCCGCATCGTCGGCAACCATGGCGAGTCCGGCACGCGTCGGATGAATGCTCGTGTGCCAAGCAATTGGGACAATACTTGTTGATCAGCACCGCCCGGAGCCGCTTTTCCCCTCGGAGGTTCAGGAAGCGCTGACACTGCCGGAGTGCATGAACCCCCCGACAGACCCGGCATCGGTACACGTTCGTGCCCTGCGGAGCAGCTCGTTTGCTGCGGTGGTGCGGCAGACGTGTGGGGGCCATGTCGCTATGAAGGGGGAGCTGAACGAACTGTAACGAAAGAAATTACGTAGGGGGGAGTGGATTAGTCTATGCGCGGGAACGAACAACATGCACGGAGACGAGGACATTCGGAGGGAACATAGAGGGATTGGGAGTCACGATACGGTTTTAGGCTCAGGACTCCTGCTGTCTTGCAACAGAATAAGCTTCGCTACGGGTCTTCGGATAGACCCACGCGCGGTGGTGACATCAGCCACTCGGACGAGACCGTCAGCCCCGGGCAGAGTGCGCTCAATTCGCCCTAAGCGCCACTCGTTGGAGGGGAGATGATCTTCGGACACGATCACGAGGTCGCCGGTCTGGATGCTGCGAGTCGGTGACTTCCACTTGTTCCGTTTGTGAAGCTCCTTGAGGTACTCACTCTTCCAGCGGCGGCAGAAAGCCTGCTGGATTGCCTTCAGTCGCTGCCATCGGTTGATCAGTGACATAGGCTCGACCAGAATTTCCGGTTCCGCAATGGATAAGAGCGGTCCTCCAATCAGGAAATGTCCCGGGCTTAGGGCCAGCAGGTCCTCTGGATCCTCGCTCATGGGAGAGATTGGCCTGGAGTTTAGACACGCTTCGATCCTGCACAGGAGAGTGGAAAGTTCCTCGAAGGTGTATTTGACAGTGGACGAAGACTTGTAAAACAGGGTCTTAAAACTTTTGACCCCTGCTTCCCACAGTCCTCCCATATGGGGCGCGCTTGGCGGAATGAACTGCCAGGATAAAATTGGCTGGGGAAATGCCTTCATTATATCAAGCTTGGTGGCGTTCAGGAAATCTTGTTCGAGCGCCTTTGAGGCCCCTACGAAGGTTTTGCCATTGTCGGAGTAAATGCGCTGGGGGATTGTCTCCGTGCGACAAACCGAGAGAAGGCTGCAAGAAATCTTTCAGTGGTGAGGTCGGAGGTAGCCTCGAGATGGATTGCCTTCGTGCTGAACACACGAAGACGCAGACATAGCCCTTAGTTATGAGACACGCACGCCCGGTGTAATTTTTGATCTCGAACGGGCCCTGCGAAATCAATGCCCGTGTGGGGTGAAGGGCCTGGAGTAGTGATCCGTTCTCGAGGGAGATCACCCATCATCTGGGTCTGCAGTCGTCGACGATGAACGATGCAGACTTTGCACCCCTTGAGGTGGGACTTCACCATGTTCTTGATCCGTGGGATCCAGAATTTGGTGCGCAGATACCGCACCATCAGTTGATTGCCGCCATGCAACGTGATGCGGTGGGCGAATTCGACAAGCAGGCGAGTGAATGAGTACTATAGGGGAGGAGAATAGGGTGACGTTCATCATATCGGAGGGACTCGGCGGCCCGGAGTCGTCCGCAGGCGCGGAGTAACCCATGCTGATCGAGAAATGGATTCAGATTGAGTAGCGTGCTGGATGATGGCAGGGGTCGCCCTTCCCCAGGGCCCGTATCTCCGCGAGGTATTCCCGACGCTGAGAGGTCCGAATCAAGGCGCGCTCGGCGGAGAGAAGTTCGTCATTGGTGAGGTGAACCGTGGAAGGCGTCGAAATCCTTTTGGTGGCGAAGCGTAGGATGTACGCGATGACTCGTAATGCCTACCATAATCCGAGAAACGTTCGCTGACGTCCTCGAATAGGGTGGTCGCGGTGGTGTGGCACTGGACTCGTTGCTCCAGCTGGGTGTCTGGGAGTTCGTTATGGGGAGTTTGGCCAATATCGGGGGCTCGCTGGAGCCAGTCCGGCCCATGCCACCAGAGTCTGCTGGCCGATAACTCGGCCGCGGAGACCCCACGGCTCGCCAGATCAGCGGGGTTGTCCTCGGAGCGCACATGTGACCAGCTTTGGCCACTGGTGCTTTTGGAGATGCTGGATACCCGATTGGCCACGAAGGTGGACCAACTGCACGGGGTTTATTGAGCCAAGCCAACACGATGGTAGAGTCGGTCCAAAACTGGGAGGTTGCAGGTGGGATTGGGAGTTCAGGAACGATCGACGCCCAGAGATCGGCTAGTAAACCGTCCGCACAACTCCAGCCGAGGCAGTGAGACTGTTTTGACTGGAGCTACACGGGTCTTAGCCGTTAATAAATGGACGGCTACTTGATCGCGCACCGAACCCGCACATATAGGGCTGCTCCATACGCTTTCTGTGACGCGTCACAGAAGCCATGAAGCTCCCACGAGAGCTTATCGCTGGTGTTTAGCCAACGGGGAATGCGGAGTCGACTGAGGCCTGGGTAATCCTGCAGGAATTCGTGCCATTGCTGCAGCAGGAGAGGCGGCAGAACATCGTCCCAGCCCAGTTCGGTAAGCCAGATTTGTTGCATGAATATCTTCGCTCGGATGACAAATGGGGCTAGCCAACCAGCGGGGTCAAAGAGTTTAGCGATATGGGACAGAACCTGCCTTGGTGATCGACTCCTTCAAGGGGGGGTCCGCTACGGTGAAGAAGAGACGTCTTCGGCAGCTTGCCAGCGGATGCCCAAGGTTTTTGCAGTGCTCGCTTCTTCCAGCTCGAGAAAGTCCTCTCGCAGCAGGTGCTCTCTCGGAATGGCTTGAAGTACTTCCTTCTTATTGGAAGTCCACTTCCGAAGCGGGAAGCCCGCAGATTGGAGGGTCGCTTGAAGCTCTCGTATGGCGAGACGGGCGTCGGCTTCAGTGTGAGCGCCGGCAAGGACATCATCAACATACATGTAGTTCCGAAGGATTTCGCTCGCCTGAGGATACATCGCTTGCACGTCTTGTGCCAGTTGTAAAAGAACTCGGATCGCCAAGAATGGCGCGCAGTTAACCCCAAACGTGACAGTTTGTAACTCGTAATCCTGGATATTGCCGCAGCGGTCTCGGTAGAGGATCCGCTGAAAGGGGGTATGCCTGGGATCGACTCGGATTTGTCGATACATCTGCGTTATGTCGGCATTGAAAACGAATTGAAAGAACCGCCATTTCAGTACCTGAAGCGTGAGGTCGGCCTGAAGAGTAGGACCGGTGTGCAAGACATCGTTGAGGCTGACGCCTTGTGTGGAGGGGCTCGACGCGTTAAATACCACGCGTACCTTAGTGGTGGTGCTATCGGGCTTAAACACCGCATGATGGGGGAGATAGAAGTTTTTCCCATCTTGAGGCGGCGTCACCCGAATCATATGACCCAATTCCTCGTACTCTTGAATAATGGCATCGTACTGCGTTTTTAGAACCGGATCCTTGAGAAGGCGTGCTTCATTCCGCAGGAATTGAGCCAGCGCGATCGGTCTTGAGTGGCCCAAGTCAACGCTATTCGGACCTTTGAACGGTAGGGACACAACATATCGGCCGTCCTTTCCCCTTTGGGTGGTCTCCTGGAAGTTCCGCTCGCAGAATGCGTCATCCTCCTTTTCCGGCTTTGCGGGAAGGTCTTCCACCTCCCAAAACTTGGTGAGGAGTACATCAAGCTTTGCTTCGGGACTAACTCGCGTCTGTGCCGCGAAAACGGATCTAGACACCGGAGGGTCAGGAGTGATAGCCCCACACAGAACCCATCCAAAGATGGTTTCTAGCCCGACAAAATCACCAATATCCTTTTTGATCCGTTCTCCGAGGATGTGGGGAAACAGGTCTACACCGATGATCATGTCAATAGGCGCGGGCTTGTTGTAGTACGGGTCAGCCAGGGGCGATCGAGGCACTGCGTCGGAACCGTATTAAGGAATGGAGCTGTTGGAATGGCCCCTGACAATTTGGATACGACCAGGGCGGAGACCTCAATCTTGTTCAATCTGTCACACGGGGGAGACAGCATTAGCAGACACACCTTGTCGGCGCAGCCTCCATCACTCTGGCCCATGCCAGTAACCGCGGCGTCTACTGGGTAGAAGGGGGGCTGGACCATGCTGAAGACACGTTCGGAGAGAAAAGTTGAATCGGCTCCCGAGTCGATCAACGCCCGAATATGATGATCCACACCACGATGGTGCAGAGTGACAATCGCAGTGCCTAAAAGGCCTCTGCCTGGGGTAGATGCAAAAAAACTTTGAGCATTTGTGAGCTGGTCGCTCGCGGACGGGCGCTCTGTGGCGCTGGATGGTGGGACTTGCGCAGCGGATGGCGAGGGTACGGACACATCACTAGGATGCAACAGCGTATGATGACGCTCCTTGCAGGTATGGCAATTATGCGCACTGGAGCAGCCCTTCACTTGATGACCGCGGGCAAAACAGTTCAGACAAAGTCCCTGCTGTCTAATGGTTTCCAGCCGCCTCTGAACAGGCATATCAAGGAAACTAGGGCAGAGCCGTATTGGGTGATTTTCCCGATGGCACAGCTTGCAAGACGCCGATTTGAGCTGAGCTTTCGCTGGAAACGCTTGGACTTTCATCGTTGCAGAGGATTTGCGGGGACCAATGGGGATGGCTTGGACACTTGGGGCCGACTTATGTTCTTCGGTGGCATCCAGGACACGATACCGATCGGTAAGAAATTGGTTCAAATCGGACCACGTTGAGACGACAGTCTTATTGGGCACTGATTGCTCCCACAGGAGGATTGTGGCCTTCGGCAATTTACTAGTGCAGATGGCGATAAGTAGGACATCCCAATTCTCAGTACTAACACCCGAACGCTCAAGTGCGGTAAGACACCCTTGAAACGCGGTCTGCAGCTCTCGCAAGGATTTGCCCGACTCTTGTGCCACCGCGGGAATCTGAAGGAGTTGTCTGGCTTGAGTCATGACCAGCAGACGGCTGTTTTCGTACCGTGCGGTGAGGTTCTCCCACGCGGCCTGGATACCCTCATTCGTCAGGGGGACTTAGCCACGATGGTTCTCGCTTCCCCTCGCGTCTTGGTGTTCAGGTGATAGAGCTTCTCCACTTGTGACAAGTACGGGTTGGCGATATAAATGGCGGCGAACAAATCGCGGAATGTGGGCCATGCTAGGCTGTCGCCATCAAATGTCTCCACCTCACACGGAGGAACTCTATGCCCCGCCGGCCTCGACGGAGCGGTGGGCTGACGCATAAGACTATAAGACTATTCGTGCTTCGCCTTGATGCGGCTTATGTTTGCCAAGCTTTCCTCGTCGGTTTGGACTGTCAAGGCCTTGTGACAACGGGAGTGTTCCATCTCGACAGTTGACCACAGCGATTTGAGCTGCTCTAAGTGCATTTTAAGGGAAAACAAGGGCACTTCAGAAGTTAGAGCTTCACTCTCCCGAGCTTCGAACAGAGTCAATGCGTCGCACGCCAGAATGAAATCGGAGAGGGACATTCTGGAGTGTTCTCTGCGCTGTTGTGATACGGATCGGGTGACGGGAGCGTCAGAACAGTGCGTCACAACAACGTGCGGGATCTGGGTCTGGGTTGAAAGCTTGGAACGACCTTTGTGTTCAGTCGAGTCTTTAACCGAGAATCTGCGACCCTGAGGGAGGCTGGACGAAGACGGACGGGATCTTGGGGATTCGCTGCGGCTGCGAACAGACGAGAACTTGCGCGAAATATCCGTACGCTTCACGGTCGCCGGAGTTATCGGAGGTCGAACCTTCTCCGGAGTTGAAGAGGGAGACGAAAGACCGTTAGACTTCGGCGCAGTCTTGGACGGCTCCGTGGACATACTCAGGGGACGACCTTACCGTTGAACACCGAGTTTGTGGGTTTTGAGAAAATGGGGAAAATTTGAGGAAATGAGAAGTGGACTGTATGAGGACGCAAGAGCTTTCTCACTGTGCACCGCAGGATTGCGGGAGAATTATCTCGCGTGCGGCTCGGAAACGGAGCCCTTTGAATGGGGATAGATGCGGAACAATATACGAACGCACGAGTGCGGATCAAAACTTGCACGTAGACAAAGCTAAATGATTACAAAACAAGTTTGTATGGATTCGTAAGTAACGCTGGGAGTACGTATAAACCAAAACACGGAGGAAATATATAAATAAAGATGTAAATGGATATATAAATATGGGCCCGATAGTGCTGGAAAAAAAATATATATGTATTTATTTATAAATATGGGCGGATATATATATGAGCGCAAAAGGCTGGCCGGAAAAAATATATATGTATTTATTTATAAATATGGGCGGATATATATATGAGCGCAAAAGGCTGGCCGGAAAAAATATATTTATAATTTTTGAATATGAATGGATATATAAATATGGGCCCGATAGTGCTGGAAAAAATATATATGTATTTATTTATAAATATGGGCGGATATATATATGTGCGCAAAATACTGGCCGGAGAAAATTATATATATATAATTTATGAATATGGACGGATATATAAATGTGGGCACAATAGTGCTGGAAAAATATATATGTATTTAGTTATAAATATGGGCGGATATATAATTAGGCGAAAAAAGGGAATCGGAAATAATGTGATTTGAACTTGGCGCGCTTGAGCCGCCTATCGATATCACGACTCGACTCACGTGTCACCACTACTCCGAAAACAGCTGTCGGCCGTTGTTTATATTTTGATGTTGTTGTTTAATTATGTTAATAATTTTTTTGTGGTTGTGCAAAAAAAGAGAAAACCAATAACAAAAGAACGCTTTTACACACCGCGAGTGTTGTGCGCGAAGGCAAACAAAACAAACGATCAATGCATGTGGACAAATGCTTGATCTATGTATGTACGTACATGCATAAGTACACAGGTGAGTATATAGATATGTGTGCACACGCGTTGTTCACAACAAAATAACGTAAGTAATTGTCATTTAATTGGAGGTGGGGTGGTGTTAAATCAATGCGCGACACCGAAATGGATTATGTGTTGTGGATATGTACATATGTGCAAGGTATGACTATGTAAGTATGTATGTACATATGTAAGCAAGTGCACCGGTTTCCAAAGACGCGCGTGGGGAATTAATTTCGCACCTAATTCGAACGCGCAAGAAATCGCGGTGCATACGTTAAGTGCTATTAAAAAAACAATATTTTTTGGCCTTTTGTGTTGTGGTAAATGTGTGAAGGGATTATATGTACATGGATATGTACATATGCGCGTACATCAACAGATGACGATGTGTGTATGTACGTAGATACGCGCGTGCGGAAATTCGTTTGGCATTAAAAATAATTATTTCAACACATAAGAAAACGCGGTGAACACTTGGATTATTATTTTTTTCCTATTTTTATAACACTTTAATATTTTTTTTGTTTTTTAACCCTTTACGCGGACTTGGCAAACAGCTGTGGAAATTACATGTACATGTGAATGCATATGTAAAAGAGGTGGATTTGGACAAGTGCGGGGAAAAATATAAATAAAGAAATGGAAATGTAATGGAAAACGAGAACGTTGGACAAACACGCTAAGGATTAGGAACTACCATGGACCCTTGGAACAGGTCAGGTATGTACATACAATATGTAAAAGTGTTGTTCGTGGGGGGGCGGAAGGATCCAAATGAAATACAAGGAGTTGGCGGGTGCCAATTTCTTCAGTTTGTGGTGAGCGAGTGGTGAATTAAAACGCACGAAAAACTTCGGTTAAATAAACGTAGGTTTTATTATTTATATAATATTCACAGGTAACCCGGCACACACGGAGATGGTTCGGGTTGAAAGTGATTAACAAATCGTAAAAAATGCAAGAGAACGGGTGTTCGGGTGAAAATCTCGATTCGGAATAATGGCGATGCCAATTGGAAAAAACCCAGTCACCCCTCCTGGTGTGACCGTAGATGCCGAGGATCAAAAAACCCTCCTCACTCTTCACTGCTCTTCGCCGCTCACTGCTGTTCACCCGGTGGCGTGAACATACCGCCCCCCTTGCAACATGTTGCAATTGCCACCCTGGACATATAACGGACGGGGGACGGCAACGTTCTGGAGCGCCTAGATCCCACAGGAGCCGGAGACGACCCATCCGAACACGGTGCTCTGGGCTGCGGGAGTACCGCTATGACCGGGCACACAGCCTGGTTGGATGACCTCCGGATAGAGGTCTGCCCCGAGTACCACGGACACCGACGCCGGCCGATAGAAATAGGGGTCGGCCAGGAGCAGGGTGGCGAATTTCTCCCGAACCGGCGCCACCACTTCCCGGATGGGAGTGCGGATGAGCAAGTCCTCTTCGACCCGGAATATAACGTTCCGTCGGAACGTCTCGTCGGACCTCGACTCGTACAGGCTTGGTCGACCCCGACCTTGGTCACAGCTAACCCCAGGGACCGGGCAAAGGAGCGATTGATGCGGCTCTCAGCCGCACACGCATCGAGAAGGACGCGGGTCTCGAAGGATTTCGAGCCATTGCCCAACCGGAGGACTGCGGTTGGCAGGACAGTCGTCGTCCTGGCGTGGAGCAGGGAGGATAAAGAGATTTCGGGTGCGCCTTCTGGGGAAGCGGAGCGGTCGGACGATGATCGGGAACAGGGTTGTAGCGGGGGTGCAGCACGCCCGGAGGGGGGTGATTGGCTGCGCCGCCGGGCGGAGGCACGTGGTCTCGGCGTTTGGTCGGCCATGTGGAGCAGGGTGTGGTGCCTTTGCCCGCATCGTCGGCAACCATGGCGAGTCCGGCACGCGTCGGATGAATGCTCGTGTGCCAAGCAATTGGGACAATACTTGTTGATCAGCACCGCCCGGAGCCGCTTTTCCCCTCGGAGGTTCAGGAAGCGCTGACACTGCCGGAGTGCATGAACCCCCGACAGACCCGGCATCGGTACACGTTCGTGCCCTGCGGAGCAGCTCGTGTGCTGCGGTGGTGCGGCAGACGTGTGGGGGCCATGTCGCTATGAAGGGGGGAGCTGAACGAACTGTAACGAAAGAAATTACGTAGGGGGGAGTGGATTAGTCTATGCGCGGGAACGAACAACATGCACGGAGACGAGGACATTCGGAGGGAACATAGAGGGATTGGGAGTCACGATACGGTTTTAGGCTCAGGACTCCTGCTGTCTTGCAACAGAATAAGCTTCGCTACGGGTCTTCGGATAGACCCACGCGCGGTGGTGACATCAGCCACTCGGACGAGACCGTCAGCCCCGGGCAGAGTGCGCTCAATTCGCCCTAAGCGCCACTCGTTGGAGGGGAGATGATCTTCGGACACGATCACGAGGTCGCCGGTCTGGATGCTGCGAGTCGGTGACTTCCACTTGTTCCGTTTGTGAAGCTCCTTGAGGTACTCACTCTTCCAGCGGCGGCAGAAAGCCTGCTGGATTGCCTTCAGTCGCTGCCATCGGTTGATCAGTGACATAGGCTCGACCAGAATTTCCGGTTCCGCAATGGATAAGAGCGGTCCTCCAATCAGGAAATGTCCCGGGCTTAGGGCCAGCAGGTCCTCTGGATCCTCGCTCATGGGAGAGATTGGCCTGGAGTTTAGACACGCTTCGATCCTGCACAGGAGAGTGGAAAGTTCCTCGAAGGTGTATTTGACAGTGGACGAGGACTTGTAAAACAGGGTCTTAAAACTTTTGACCCCTGCTTCCCACAGTCCTCCCATATGGGGCGCGCTTGGCGGAATGAACTGCCAGGATAAAATGTGCTGGGGAAATGCCTTCATTATATCAAGCTTGGTGGCGTTCAGGAAATCTTGTTCGAGCGCCTTTGAGGCCCCTACGAAGGTTTTGCCATTGTCGGAGTAAATGCGCTGGGGGCATTGTCTCCGTGCGACAAACCGAGAGAAGGCTGCAAGAAATCTTTCAGTGGTGAGGTCGGAGGTAGCCTCGAGATGGATTGCCTTCGTGCTGAAACACACGAAGACGCAGACATAGCCCTTAGTTATGAGACACGCACGCCCGGTGTAATTTTTGATCTCGAACGGCCCTGCGAAATCAATGCCCATGTGGGTGAAGGGCCTGGAGTACGTGATCCGTTCTCGAGGGAGATCACCCATCATCTGGGTCTGTAGTCGTCGACGATGAACGATGCAGACTTTGCACCCCTTGAGGTGGGACTTCACCATGTTCTTGATCCGTGGGATCCAGAATTTGGTGCGCAGATACCGCACCATCAGTTGATTGCCGCCATGCAACGTGATGCGGTGGGCGAATTCGACAAGCAGGCGAGTGAAATGAGTACTATAGGGGAGGAGAATAGGGTGACGTTCATCATATCGGAGGGACTCGGCGGCCCGGAGTCGTCCGCAGGCGCGGAGTAACCCATGCTGATCGAGAAATGGATTCAGATTGAGTAGCGTGCTGGATGATGGCTGGATGATGGATTCGCTGACGTCCTCGAGTAGGGTGGTCGCGGTGGTGTGGCACTGGACTCGTTGCTCTAGCTGGGTGTCTGGGAGTTCGTTATGGGGAGTTGGCCAATACTCGGGGGCTCGCTGGAGCCAGTCCGGCCCATGCCACCAGAGTCTGCTGGCCGATAACTCGGCCGCGGAGACCCCACGGCTCGCCAGATCAGCGGGGTTGTCCTCGGAGCGCACATGTGACCAGCTTTGGCCACTGGTGCTTTTGGAGATGCTGGATACCCGATTGGCCACGAAGGTGGACCAACTGCACGGGGGTTTATTGAGCCAAGCCAACACGATGGTAGAGTCGGTCCAAAACTGGGAGGTTGCAGGTGGGATTGGGAGTTCAGGAACGATCGACGCCCAGAGATCGGCTAGTAAAACCGCTCCGCACAACTCCAGCCGAGGCAGTGAGACTGTTTTGACTGGAGCTACACGGGTCTTAGCCGTTAATAAATGGACGGCTACTTGATCGCCGCACCGAACCCGCACATATAGGGCTGCTCCATACGCTTTCTGTGACGCGTCACAGAAGCCATGAAGCTCCCACGAGAGCTTATCGCTGGTGTTTAGCCAACGGGGAATGCGGAGTCGACTGAGGCCTGGGTAATCCTGCAGGAATTCGTGCCATTGCTGCAGCAGGAGAGGCGGCAGAACATCGTCCCAGCCCAGTTCGGTAAGCCAGATTTGTTGCATGAATATCTTCGCTCGGATGACAAATGGGGCTAGCCAACCAGCGGGGTCAAAGAGTTTAGCGATATGGGACAGAACCTGCCTCTTGGTGATCGACTCCTTCAAGGGGGGGTCCGCTACGGTGAAGAAGAAGACGTCTTCGGCAGCTTGCCAGCGGATGCCCAAGGTTTTTGCAGTGCTCGCGTCTTCCAGCTCGAGAAAGTCCTCTCGCAGCAGGTGCTCTCTCGGAATGGCTTGAAGTACTTCCTTCTTATTGGAAGTCCACTTCCGAAGCGGGAAGCCCGCAGATTGGAGGGTCGCTTGAAGCTCTCGTATGGCGAGACGGGCGTCGGCTTCAGTGTGAGCGCCGGCAAGGACATCATCAACATACATGTAGTTCCGAAGGATTTCGCTCGCCTGAGGATACATCGCTTGCACGTCTTGTGCCAGTTGTAAAAGGACTCGGATCGCCAAGAATGGCGCGCAGTTAACCCCAAACGTGACAGTTTGTAACTCGTAATCCTGGATATTGCCGCAGCGGTCTCGGTAGAGGATCCGCTGAAAGGGGGTATGCCTGGGATCGACTCGGATTTGTCGATACATCTGCGTTATGTCGGCATTGAAAACGAATTGAAAGAACCGCCATTTCAGTACCTGAAGCGTGAGGTCGGCCTGAAGAGTAGGACCGGTGTGCAAGACATCGTTGAGGCTGACGCCTTGTGTGGAGGGGCTCGACGCGTTAAATACCACGCGTACCTTAGTGGTGGTGCTATCGGGCTTAAACACCGCATGATGGGGGAGATAGAAGTTTTTCCCATCTTGAGGCGGCGTCACCCGAATCATATGACCCAATTCCTCGTACTCTTGAATAATGGCATCGTACTGCGTTTTTAGAACCGGATCCTTGAGAAGGCGTGCTTCATTCCGCAGGAATTGAGCCAGCGCGATCGGTCTTGAGTGGCCCAAGTCAACGCTATTCGGACCTTTGAACGGTAGGGACACAACATATCGGCCGTCCTTTCCCCTTTGGGTGGTCTCCTGGAAGTTCCGCTCGCAGAATGCGTCATCCTCCTTTTCCGGCTTTGCGGGAAGGTCTTCCACCTCCCAAAACTTGGTGAGGAGTACATCAAGCTTTGCTTCGGGACTAACTCGCGTCTGTGCCGCGAAAACGGATCTAGACACCGGAGGGTCAGGAGTGATAGCCCCACACAGAACCCATCCAAAGATGGTTTCTAGCCCGACAAAATCACCAATATCCTTTTTGATCCGTTCTCCGAGGATGTGGGGAAACAGGTCTACACCGATGATCATGTCAATAGGCGCGGGCTTGTTGTAGTACGGGTCAGCCAGGGGGCGATCGAGGCACTGCGTCGGAACCGTATTAAGGAATGGAGCTGTTGGAATGGCCCCTGACAATTTGGATACGACCAGGGCGGAGACCTCAATCTTGTTCAATCTGTCACACGGGGGAGACAGCATTAGCAGACACACCTTGTCGGCGCAGCCTCCATCACTCTGGCCCATGCCAGTAACCGCGGCGTCTACTGGGTAGAAGGGGGGCTGGACCATGCTGAAGACACGTTCGGAGAGAAAAGTTGAATCGGCTCCCGAGTCGATCAACGCCCGAATATGATGATCCACACCACGATGGTGCAGAGTGACAATCGCAGTGCCTAAAAGGCCTCTGCCTGGGGTAGATGCAAAAAAACTTTGAGCATTTGTGAGCTGGTCGCTCGCGGACGGGCGCTCTGTGGCGCTGGATGGTGGGACTTGCGCAGCGGATGGCGAGGGTACGGACACATCACTAGGATGCAACAGCGTATGATGACGCTCCTTGCAGGTATGGCAATTATGCGCACTGGAGCAGCCCTTCACTTGATGACCGCGGGCAAAACAGTTCAGACAAAGTCCCTGCTGTCTAATGGTTTCCAGCCGCCTCTGAACAGGCATATCAAGGAAACTAGGGCAGAGCCGTATTGGGTGATTTTCCCGATGGCACAGCTTGCAAGACGCCGATTTGAGCTGAGCTTTCGCTGGAAACGCTTGGACTTTCATCGTTGCAGAGGATTTGCGGGGACCAATGGGGATGGCTTGGACACTTGGGGCCGACTTATGTTCTTCGGTGGCATCCAGGACACGATACCGATCGGTAAGAAATTGGTTCAAATCGGACCACGTTGAGACGACAGTCTTATTGGGCACTGATTGCTCCCACAGGAGGATTGTGGCCTTCGGCAATTTACTAGTGCAGATGGCGATAAGTAGGACATCCCAATTCTCAGTACTAACACCCGAACGCTCAAGTGCGGTAAGACACCCTTGAAACGCGGTCTGCAGCTCTCGCAAGGATTTGCCCGACTCTTGTGCCACCGCGGGAATCTGAAGGAGTTGTCTGGCTTGAGTCATGACCAGCAGACGGCTGTTTTCGTACCGTGCGGTGAGGTTCTCCCACGCGGCCTGGATACCCTCATTCGTCAGGGGGGACTTAGCCACGATGGTTCTCGCTTCCCCTCGCGTCTTGGTGTTCAGGTGATAGAGCTTCTCCACTTGTGACAAGTACGGGTTGGCGATATAAATGGCGGCGAACAAATCGCGGAATGTGGGCCATGCTAGGCTGTCGCCATCAAATGTCTCCACCTCACACGGAGGAACTCTATGCCCCGCCGGCCTCGACGGAGCGGTGGGCTGACGCATAAGACTATAAGACTATTCGTGCTTCGCCTTGATGCGGCTTATGTTTGCCAAGCTTTCCTCGTCGGTTTGGACTGTCAAGGCCTTGTGACAACGGGAGTGTTCCATCTCGACAGTTGACCACAGCGATTTGAGCTGCTCTAAGTGCATTTTAAGGGAAAACAAGGGCACTTCAGAAGTTAGAGCTTCACTCTCCCGAGCTTCGAACAGAGTCAATGCGTCGCACGCCAGAATGAAATCGGAGAGGGACATTCTGGAGTGTTCTCTGCGCTGTTGTGATACGGATCGGGTGACGGGAGCGTCAGAACAGTGCGTCACAACAACGTGCGGGATCTGGGTCTGGGTTGAAAGCTTGGAACGACCTTTGTGTTCAGTCGAGTCTTTAACCGAGAATCTGCGACCCTGAGGGAGGCTGGACGAAGACGGACGGGATCTTGGGGATTCGCTGCGGCTGCGAACAGACGAGAACTTGCGCGAAATATCCGTACGCTTCACGGTCGCCGGAGTTATCGGAGGTCGAACCTTCTCCGGAGTTGAAGAGGGAGACGAAAGACCGTTAGACTTCGGCGCAGTCTTGGACGGCTCCGTGGACATACTCAGGGGACGACCTTACCGTTGAACACCGAGTTTGTGGGTTTTGAGAAAATGGGGAAAATTTGAGGAAATGAGAAGTGGACTGTATGAGGACGCAAGAGCTTTCTCACTGTGCACCGCAGGATTGCGGGAGAATTATCTCGCGTGCGGCTCGGAAACGGAGCCCTTTGAATGGGGATAGATGCGGAACAATATACGAACGCACGAGTGCGGATCAAAACTTGCACGTAGACAAGCTAAATGATTACAAAACAAGTTTGTATGGATTCGTAAGTAACGCTGGAAGTACGTATAAAACAAAACACGGAGGAAATATATAAATAAAGATGTATAGGATAAAAGAAAATACGTTTTTGTATAGATCTGGATCTGGATATATATATGTGCGCACAATACTGGCCGGAAAAAATTATATATATAATTTATAAATATGGACGGATGTATAAATATGGGCCCGATAGTGCTGGAAAAAATATATATATGTATTTATTTATAAATATGGGCGGATATATATATGAGCGCAAAAGGCTGGCCGGAAGAAGTATATTTATAATTTTTGAATATGAATGGATATATAAATATGGGCCCGATAGTGCTGGAAAAAATATATATATGTATTTAGTTATAAATATGGGCGGATATGTAATTAGGCGAAAAAAAAAGGGAATCGGAAATAATGTGATTTGAACTTGGCGCGCTTGAGCCGCCTA
Source organism: Drosophila willistoni (assembly GCF_018902025.1). Taxonomy (NCBI): domain Eukaryota; kingdom Metazoa; phylum Arthropoda; class Insecta; order Diptera; family Drosophilidae; genus Drosophila; species Drosophila willistoni. The sequence goes on along the minus strand of NW_025814133.1, from coordinate 1,926,853 downwards.
TCGATATCACGACTCGACTCACGTGTCACCACTACTCCGAAAACAGCTGTCGGCCGTTGTTTATATTTTGATGTTGTTTAAATATGTTAATAATTTTTTTTTGGTTTTTGTGCAAAAAGGGAGAAAACCAATAACAAAAGAACGCTTTTACACGCCGCGAGTGTTGTGCGCGAAGGCAAACCAAACAAACGATCAATGCATGTGGACAAATGCTTGATCTATGTATGTACGTACATGCATAAGTACACAGGTGAGTATATATATATGTGCACACGCGTTGTTCACAACAAAAAAAAATAACGTAAGTAATTGTCATTTAATTGGAGGTGGGGTGGTGTTAAATCAATGCGCGACACCGAAATGGATTATGTGTTGTGGATATGTACATACATATGTGCAATGTATGACTATGTAAGTATGTATGTACATATGTAAGCCAGTGCACCGGTTTCCAAAGACGCGCGTGGGGAATTAATTTCGCACTTAATTCGAACGCGCAAGAAATCGCGGTGCATACGTTAAGTGTTATTAAAAAAAAAACAATACTTTTTGGCCTTTTGTGTTGTGGTAAATGTGTGAAGGGATTATACATATGTACATGGATATGTACATATGCGCGTACATCAACAGATGACGATGTGTGTATGTACGTAGATACGCGAGTGCGGCAATTAGTTTGGCATTAAAATAATTATTTCAACACATAAGAAAACGCGGTGAACACTTGGATTATTATTTTTTTTCTATTTTTTAAACACTTTACTATTTTTTTTGTTTTTTAACCCTTTACGCGGACTTGGCAAACAGCTGTGGAAATTACATGTACATGTGAATGCATATGTAAAAGAGGTGGATTTGGACAAGTGCGGGGAAAAATATAAATAAAGAAATGGAAATGTAATGGAAAACGAGAACGTTGGACAAACACGCTAAGGATTAGGAACTACCATGGACCCTTGGAACAGGTCAGGTATGTACATACAATATGTAAAAGTGTGTAGGTCGCTATGGAGAAGCGGGAAAACCTCACACTTTTAATAGTATGTAGGGGCAAATGAAACGAATAATGAAATTTTGTACTTATCAGGAATTCCGCCGATGCAAGCTGGAGGAGCGGAAGGATATCCGGCTCGAAGGACCAATGTTCGTGGGGGGGCGGAAGGATCCAAATGAAATACAAGGAGTTGGCGGGTGCCAATTTCTTCAGTTTGTGGTGAGCGAGTGGTGAATTAAAACGCACGAAAAACTTCGGTTAAATAAACGTAGGTTTTATTATTTATATAATATTCACAGGTAACCCGGCACACACGGAGATGGTTCGGGTTGAAAGTGATTAACAAATCGCAAATTAACAATTAAAGGAGATGAACGGGTGTTCGGGTGAAAATCTCGATTCGGAATGATGGCGATGCCCATTAGAAAAAACCCAGTCACCCCTCCTGGTGTGACCGTAGATGCCGAGGATCAAAAAACCCTCCTCACTCTTCACTGCTCTTCGCCGCTCACTGCTGTTCACCCGGTGGCGTGAACAGTAAGTATGCGAAAAATGTCGAAAAAATGAAATGGTGCATGGCCTAAAGATCAAAAAAAATAATCTAGCATGAAAAATTGAAGCCTGTACTACGTGCGCGAAAAGTAAAATATCTGTAAAGAAATTTCTTAAAGTATCGGAAAATAGATCGAATGTGTTGTTGGGCTTAGTGCATACGGATATATGCGGTCCTATGGAAACAAAATGCGATATGCAATATATGGTGTGCGATATTTTGTGACATTTATTGACGATTGTTCGCGATTTGTTTTTGTATATTGCCTGAAGACGCGTGACCAATTGTTAGATTGCTTTAAAGACTTTGTTAGATTCGCGGAGAGGCAAACAGGTCAAAAGTTAAAAGAAATTCGTAGCGATAACGGGCGCGAATATTTAAGTCGTAACTTCGAATATTTCTTAAAGGAAAACGGCATTAAAAGACAATTAACAGTGCCATACACCCCACAGCAGAACGGGGTAGCTGAGCGCATGAATCGGACATTGGTTGAAATGGCCAGAAGTATGTTGGTACATTCTGGAGTCAATAAGATACTGTGGGCTGAAGCGGTGAAAAAGGCGGCGTATTTACGAAACAGGTCCGAGACGCATTCCTTAGTAAATATGACGCCTTATGAAGCTTGGTTTGGTAGAAGACCAAAAGTTTCCCACCTCAGAATCTTTGGAGCTAAGGTTATCGCTCTGAAGAAGACTCACAATAAGAAGTTCGCTGCTAAAGGGGAGGAATATTTAAGGATTGGATATTCATTGACAGCAAAAGCTTATCTGCATATTAACTGCATCTAGCAGTGAAGAGGGAGACATGGAGTTGTTTAAATACTATTTGCCGAGTAGCCCAACGCCGATCGGTTCTGAAGACTGTGACCAACCGGGTAACAGAGTAAATGAACTGAATCCAGATGAGCAAGAAAGAGATAACGATGCGAGCGACAACTATGAGAGCGCGGCTAGCGATCAGCTTGAAGCTGATGAAGAAAACGAGATCGGTCAACAGCCCCAAGGAGGTGAAGACGAAATCAACGAGGAGTCTGAAGCTGAAATTGGTGGAAGACGAGGACCAGGGCGTCCAAAAGTTATAAGAACGGGTAAACCAGCAGTATAATATGTTGAATATGCTAAAGGTAGAAAAGGTAAAAGTTCCATTAGGAGTTAACGAAGCTATTGAATACCAAACCACAAAAATGGTTTTGTCGAAAAGTTTAAGTCCAGGTTACTCGCTAAGGGTTGTGCGCAACAGTATGGTATTGATTATTTTGAAACTTTTTCGCCAGTAGTAAGGTACTCATCAATAAGATTGATACTAGCTCTAGCAGTAGAGTATAAACTTTATCTCCATCAACTAAACGTATCGTCGGCATATTTGAATAGTGACGTGTCAGAGGAAGTTTATATGAAACAGCCTAATCGATTTGTTAGCGAAGCCTATCCAGAGAGAGTTTTGAAATTGAAGAAATCGCTTTATGGCTTGAAATAGAGTAGTAGAGAATGGAATACCAGACTAGATGAAGTGCTCAGAAAGATAAATTTTAGACCATGCATTAGTGAACCATGTGTTTATGTACGCAATGAGAGAGGTAGTGGGGAATGTCTGATTGCAAGGCGATGTCTACACAACTGGAAGCAGGATATCAAGTAAAATGTGAAGACGCTTTCTGCATACCTACTGACGAGAAGAAATACCAGTCGCTTGTGGGGTCATTGATGTGTTTGGCCGTAACAACCAGGCCAGATATTTTACATTCAGTTGTACAGTTAGCGCAGATGAATATGAGACCTCATAAAGAACACGAAGTGGCGGCAAAAAGAGTGCTGCGCTATCTAAAGGGCACAGCTGGCATGAAGCTTCACTATGAGCTGACTGGAACCCAAATCAACGGGTACGTGGATGCTGATGGGGCAAACGACACCATAGAACGAAATTCATATACTGGATATGTTTTTATGTATGCTGGCAGCGCAATATCATGGGAGTCCAAAAAGCAAAGTCTGGTGGCTTTGAGTAGTACTGAAGCGGAGTACATTGCGTTATCCACGTACTTGAAGACGTTTTTGAACGAGATGGGTTTTAACGATTTAACGAAGTGCCCAATGTTTAACTAAAAACCCAACTCTGCATAATAGAAGCAAACACATTGTGGCGACCCGTGCCAAGGGAGCTTTCGGTGGCCGGCGATCAACAGACAGAAAGCCCCGCGGCTCAAGCCACGGAATGAGCTTTTCACGTTCGAGCTTTGGGTATCGCTTTCTCCATCTCTCTTCACTTTGATTCTTGGCGGCAAGCGCAGCATATAAACGTATAAAGCAACACATGAATAAATTAATAGCTAATTTGTTAATTGTTAATTTGTTGTTGTTTCTAATCGCTGGAATACGGGGTTGATACATTGGCGACGAGGTGAAAAGAAGGAAACACAGAGAAGAAGGATAACGCGGCCTAGCTAAAATAAAGAAAAAAAAGGAGTGAGGTTATACACGAAGCAACGCGTGCCAGACGCGGCCATAAGTAAAAATTAAATAAAAAATATACATATAAGTGCGTACATGTAAGTATACAATGGTGATGGAAACAGAATATAAATTAATTATCTGCATTTGACAGGGGCCGCTTCGAGAGAGTGCAAAGGCGACTCTAAGACAAGCCAAAAGAAGGAAAAACCAGAGGGCCGGGGCTAACTTCGACCGCGTCAAAGTTTGTATACCCTTGCAACTTTTATGGTAACTCTTTCCTTACCTAAAGCCATCAAAGTGGAAAAACGTTCAAGCTAAAAAGGCTAACATTTGCGAAAGAACGGCCTACAATCTTAGTATAGGAAATAACGAAGATATTGATCAAAGTCACTGTTTTCCACCGATCGTTCCTATGGGAGCTATATGATATAGTAACCCGATCTTTATCAAATTCAGCACAGTCATTAACAGATATATTAAACTAACAAATGTTTAATTTAAAAGCAATCGCGTCAAAAGTAACGAAGTTATTGACAAAAGTCACTGTTTTCGAAAGATCGTTTCTATGGGAGCTATATGATATAGTCACCCGATGTTGATCAAATTTGGCACAGTCGTTTATATGTGTAATTAATTCACCAATATGACATGATTCATGACAATAGCTCAGAAAATAACAAAGTTATTGAGAAAAGTCACAGTTCGTGACTTTGCCATTTGTATGGGAGCTATATGATATAGTGATCCGATCCGGCTGAATCCGAGATATGCAACGCCTGCAGTATATACAAGCCTACATGCGAAATTTCAGCTCTGTAGCTTTTACGGTCTAGGAGGAGTTTGCGTTGATCCAGACGGACGGACAGACGGACGGACGGACGGACGGACGGACGGACGGACGGACGGACGGACGGACGGACGGACATGGCTATTTGAACTCGTCTCGTCGTGCTGATCAAGAATATATATACTTTATATGGTCGGAAATGCTTCCTTCTATGCGTTGCACACTTCTGACCAAAATTAATATACCCTTTTTGCAAGGGTATAAAAAGCAAACAGCTGAGCAAGGCAGAACTAACGCCCGTGCAAGCTGAAAAATATCTGGAAAATGCCAGAAGTTGTACACAGCATGGCTGAACACGAAATAAAGTGTAAGCTAAAACAAATCAGCAAAATGGCTGAAATTAAACAATTTCTGTGCGCCAACATAGAAAAATCGTTGTGGCGCAACGAGTGGGAGAAATGGCCTCGGTCATTCAATATCTATATGGACACAGAAGAGATTTCATCGGTAATTAAAAAGCGGAACAAATTATTGCATCTCGGCGGACCACAGCTACAAGAGGTGGTGTACAGTCTTCCAGGCGCGTTAGTGGCATACGATGCGACAAAGGAAAATGATGCATTTACTCCTTTGGTGGATAAATTAAATGAATATTTTTCACCGCAACGTAACGCCGTATTCGAAAGACACATGTTTCGCAGCATGGTGCCCCGCCAAGGTGAGTGCTTCGCCGAGTTCTTGCTGCGGCTAAGACAACAAGCCAGTAAATGCTCTTTTGGAGCCACCAAGATCGAAATAGAGGAAATCTGCATCGCTGATAAAATCATTGATGCCTGGGCTAAGACTGCGTTGACAAAGAAGCTATTAGAAGCGGAGCTCAAGCTGGAGGAGATAATAAATACTTGCACAGTTGAAGGGCAAGTAAATCAGCAATCAGAGGCAATGGTGATTCCGTCGGATGCCGATACTGTGAAGAAAATTGCGGTCCAAACAAAAAGAAATGACAGGACGAATGATGTGTGTGGCCGGTGTGGAGCAGTAGACCATGATGAACGCAGTATGGCATGCCCGGCAAGAAACTCAAAATGTAATAAATGTTCCCGGTTCGGATATTATGCTCGGATGTGTAAGACCGCATTGAAGCGACGTTTTGGAACACCAAATGATAATCAACGCAAGCGACCACCAACCTCACAGTTTCGGGTGCGCGCCATTGATGAGAAGGAGACTAAGTGTCAGTGCGACAACAGTTGGTCGAACTGTTTTAAAATAACTGGTGAATCAGGAGGAGAAGAAACTGTATCATGTCTAGTTGGGGATCCCAGCTGCAAATGATAATTGACTCCGGATCACGGTACAACCTGATAAGCCTTGGCGATTGGCTGCAGTTGAATAGTGTAAATGCGACAGTGTTCAATGTTCGTACCCACTCGTCTACGCAGTTTCGAGCCTATGCTTCGGATGACGTGCTGAGGGTGACTAACGTTTTTGAAGCTCCGATAAAAATTCAGGAAAGACCAGAGATGATTGCTACATTTTATGTAATTGAAAATGGTAGACAATCGTTACTAGGACGGGACACAGCCGTACAACTCAATGTCCTAAAAATTGGTGTAAATAGAGTGGATTCGTGCGCACATTTTCCGAAATGGAAAGCTTCACCTGTGAGATTGGCCATAGACCACAATGTGAGACCAGTGCAGCAGCCAATGCGGAGATTTCCGACTGCGTTAGAAGATCGAATTGCAAAAAGGATAAGCCAGGCTGTGCAGCAAGACATTATAGAGCCAGTCCATGGACCGAGTTCATGGATTTCACCAGTTGTAATTGCGTATAAAGGAAGCGGCGAGATAAGGCTATGTCTGGATATGCGAAGGGCGAATTTGGCCATCTCGAGGGAAAACAACCCACTGCCAACATTCGACATGTTCATGACCAAACTACGGGAGGCGAGATGTTTTTCCAGACTGGATTTGAAAAATGCTTCTCACCAATTGGAACTCGATGAGTCAAGTCGGCAAATTACCACATTTATTACATACAAGGGACTATTTCGATATAAAAGACTGCTTTCGGAGTTAATTCGGCTCCAGAAATTTTCTAGAGGCGGCTGGAAGAATTGTTAGCAGGCTGCCCCAAAGCTCTGAACTATATTGTCGATGTCATCGTCTTCGGCAAAAATTAAGAAGAACACGACAAGGCGCTGACTGCGGTTCTGAAAATCTTTGATACCCACAACGTTGTTTTGAATAAGCAAAAATGTGTGTACAGAACAACAAAACTCAAGTTTCTTGGCCATATTCTATCGGACCATGGTATCGAAGCGGATCCGGAGAAAGTTAAAGTGATCACAGACTTCCGTGCTCCGAAAACTAAGGAGGAGACAAGGAGTTTCCTGGGCCTCGTAACATACGTGGGGAAATTTATACCCGATCTCGCCAACACGACGCAGCCACTGAGAAGATTAATAAAGGCGAATACCAAATACCAAACTGGAATTCGACCTGATAACGGATCATAAGCCATTGGAATCCATCTTTAAACCAACTTCGAAACCACCGGCACGTATCGAACGTTGGTTGCTACGCCTACAGTCCTACCGTTTCCGAGTCATCTATAAAGCAGGAAAGGAAAACATCGCAGATTCCGTGTCGCGTCTTTGTCAACTTACAGAAGCAGTAGCTTTCGACTGGTAGGATGAGCAGAATATCTTTTAAATTGTAGCCAAAGGAGTACCAAAGTTTCTAACCATATCGGAAATCATGGAAAAAAGTATGCAGGACGAAGAAATAATTGATGCAATGACCTATCTTAGCACCAACTCATGGGAGGCGAACTCATCCAGTCCATATTATCCGTTCCGATGGGAGTTATCGACAGTTGGAAATGTACTCTTACGCGGAACGAAAATAGTTATACCAACAATACTACGATCGCAAGTGCTCGAACTGGCTCACGAGGGCCACCCGGGTGAATCGGCTATGAAACGAAGATTACATTCAAAGGTGTGGTGGCCAAGGATCGACCGAGAAGCAGAAGGATTTGTTAAGGACTGTAGAGACTGCATCTCCATATCGCTAGCAAGTAAACCAGCGCTTATGTGTCGCATCTGACTTACTAGGACCTTTACTGAGCAACGTCTATGTACTGGTGTTGATCGACTATTTTTCCAGATACATGGAATTAAAGTTTATAAAAACCATTTCGTCGAAGGTGCTGATCGAGCAAATGGATGAGATATTTTCTCGTTTGGGAATACCACGAACGCTGAGAACCGATAATGGTCGGCAATTCGTAAGAGTCGAACTTCAAGATTTTTGTCGGACCAATGGTATTACCCAAATAACGACACCACCATATTGGCCGCAGGCGAATGGCGAAGTTGAAAATATGAACAAGTCTTTGGTGAAACGCCTTAAAATTGCGTGGTCGAAAGGGAAAGATTATAAAAGAGAGATCCAAAACTTTGTCATGATGTACAACGTAACACCACATGGAACCACAGGAGCAGCTCCTTCGGAATTGATGTTTAACCGGATCATTAGAGACAAGATACCGGATGTTCGAGACGTTGTGGGTGATGTCGGTGAATCCTCGGAAAGAGACTTGGATTGCTGGAACAAACAGAAGGGAAAAGAGAAAGCAGACAAGGAAAGAGGCGCCAAAGCTTCGGATATCTAACCCGGAGACAAAATTGTGCTGAAGAATGTCTTGTGCCCACATAAGCTGACACCCACGTTTGATACAACCGAGTACGTGGTAGTCAACAGAAAAGGGAATATAGTCCAAGTGCAAGGAGGAGGGAAAACGCTAACCAGGGATGTGAGTCATTTAAAAAAAATTCCAGTTACAGGTACCCATGAAGCTGCAACGACAACCGATAGTGTTCAGGGCACGAGCACACCCAGACAAACGTCCCAAGCACCGAAAAATGAAGCTTGCGCTCTGGACGAGGGATTGAAGCTGAAGCTGAAAAATATTGGAGGGATGTGGAGACCCGTGCCAAGGGAGCTTTCGGTGGCCGGCGATCAACACACAGAAAGCCACGCAGCTCAAGCCACGGAATGAGCTTTTCACGTTTGGGTATCGCTTTCTCCATCTCACTTTACTTTGATTCTTGGCGGCAAGCGCAGCATATAAACGTATAAAGCAACACATGAATAAATTAATAGCTAATTTGTTAATTGTTAATTTGTTGTTGTTTCTAATCGCTGGAATACGGGGTTGATACACACACTAATATAAAGTATCATCATGTCAGAGAGCTTTATAAGAAAAATGAAATAGATGTTAAGTATATCTGTAGTAACGACATGATCTCTGACGTCTTGACTAAGAATTTGCAAAAATGTAAACATATGAAATGTATCACTGAAATGAATTGTCATTAGTACTTAAGCATACAAGTAATTTGTTGAGAGGGAGTGTTGATAATTTGGGATTATTATCGTATCTAATAATTTGGCAACAATATGTATTTGTAGTCTGGCCACACTAATTTTTCAGTTTAGTTGGTTGTTCTCTTTCATGGTACCATTCGGTTCACCATATAATAGTCTCAATAAATATATATATATACTCTACTGCGAAACTTTGTTCTAGAATTATTTGGAGTGGGTCATTTCTCATTTCTTTATAATTTTAATAGACGTACCAAACAGCCGGTTTCTATAATTATTATTAATACTACGACAACAAGGAAACTATTTTTATATTAGAGAATTTTCTTGTTTTTTGAGTTTTTTCTTTGCATATTTGCATATATCTTTCTTTTTCTTCTCAGCCAAATTAAAACGTTTGGCTGACAACAGACGATAAGAGCCATAATTATTTTTGTTGTTTCTTCTTTTTTTTTTTTGTTGATGATGACCCTTCAACCACTTTTTTTTAAATATTATTAGAAAAGTTTTCTTTTGTATTTTTGTAATTATTATTATGATTTTTCTTTCTATACCAATGACCTCAAATGGTCATATATAAGACGATTTTAATTTAATTAAATGATTATAACGAATACGAAAAAAATAAAGATAACTTAAAACCTTTTGTATAGCAATTACTTTAATTATTTTCATAAGTATTTCAAGTTTGGATCGTATTTGCTTGAATATGAATATTATTTGAAATATTAAAAAAAAAATATAATAGATTCATGCATATCTAAAAATTTTTTTTGAAAAGCGAGAAAAAAAAATTATCTCAACTGTATCGTGCACAGCGAGCCAGAGACGTGGAAAAGTTAGTAGAGTGTGGTTGGCTGACAATTCAAGTATACATTTCATTTGTCATTTTTAACAAAAAAATTCTCCCACAACATTGTTAGTAATAGCCTATCAAAACAAAAAGATTAGTAGTTCGCAAGTTGCACTTTCGTGCATCAACTTGATTATGAAGCTTATATTTAACCCTCTCATGCCCGAATTAAATTGGGCGTGGCTAAAATTTTTTTGAATTGACATATAAGCTAGACTTGACCTTAATATCAGCTGAAAAAAATTTGAATGTCCTTGGTGTCCTGGTTCAAGAGCTACAGGATGTTGCGTATATGCAACATTGGGCAATTGTGTTATATATTTGAAGTCAAATTCTTTTTTTTTTTCAAATGCCGTTTATTAATATTTATGTGTGATAGGACACAAAACAATTTTTTTGGGGATTGGAGAACAAGTGCACATTACACTTGCTACATTTACAGCTTGAAAATCCCGATCTGCATACTCTACATCTTCCTCTTGTTCCCCATTTCGGCCAATGATTATAACCATCAAGTCGTAGTGACTTTGCTGGGTCTGCAACATAAGCTCTTTTAGGGGGGTTTGACTTAGAGCCCGTAGAAGGAGCTGGTGAAGATGGAGCTGGTGATAATGGGGCTGGTGATAACGGAGGTGGTCATAATGAAGTTGGTGATAATGAGGATGAATTCTTTGTCAAAAGGAGTGATGATGGATATAACTTGTCATATTCAGGTGTTCCCTTATGAGGCTGATTAGAATTGTCGTTCAAATGGAAAAACTGTTTAATTTTTTCAAATCTGTAATGCATTTGCAACGGCCGCTAGCTTGAAATCCACCCACGCCATTCTATAAGCTGGTATTTTCACAACTGCAAGGTAAAGAAGTATGCCAACAAACATTTCAGTGCATTTCAATTCTACGCTCTTCGTTTGAATGGCATATAGTTCGTTTCCTCTCATATTTTCTGCCCCAGTTCATCCGCAAAAAAAATACTAAAATATTTGATGGGGTTTTTCACGGCATTGCTGCGTAATTCACTTTTCCAAGTGGTCTCACTTTCCATAAACTTTGTACTCCTCCACTTCAAATTCCTCAAATCAATTAGTTCCATTACCTCCTGTACAACGTTTTCATTTTCATTCAATTCTCCATCATTTTCGCATCTAATAAGTTGGTCAATCAATCTAACTTGCACATTTTCAGCTCTGTTATCCAAATTTTGCAAAGTTACTTCTTTAATTTCCTCCATATTTCGATCTTCTTCTTCTTCATTTTCCTCATCACCCGAATCATCCCAATCAAAGTTGGCAAATTTTTCAATCTCAGCTTGAGTCAGACCTTTTGGAGAATCTGTATACAGAAAAAATTTTATTTTTCCAAAATTTCCACAGTAGCCCAATGTTGCATATACGCAACACTACATTTACAAAATTATTACAAACAAACTAAATAGTTTTTTCATTGGTTTTTTTTATATACTCTCTTACCTTTCTTTAACAAGTTGTTGAACTTAGATTTACGATGAAGTAATTGTTTAATTGATTTTAAACACTAATTTAAAACCACGTGTTTTTACAGATCTCATTATACCATACACCCATAGGGTGAAATGGTATATTAAAGTCGCCAAAATGTATGTAACAGGCAGAAGGAAGCATCTCCGACCCCATAAAGTATATATATTCTTGATCAGGATCAACAACCGAGTCGATCTAGCCATGTCCGTCTGTCCGTCCGTCCGTCCGTCTGTCTGTCTGTCCGTCTGTCCGTATGAACACCTAGATCTCGGAGACTGTAAGAGCTAGAGCCACCAAATTTGGTATGTAGACACGTGTAGTATGTAGAGTGATCAAGTTTATTTCAAATTTTTTGCCACGCCCCTTTCCACCCCCGCAATTAAAAAAAAGGGTTTATCTCAAAAACTATTCCAGCTAGAGACACCATATTTGGTATGTATATTCGCTTAGTAAATGCACACATTTTGTATGTGTAAAAATTTTGCCACGCCCTTTTCCGCCCCCGTAATTTGAAAAACTTGATTATCTCCCGTATTTTTTTACCTTATGCAATCAAATTTGGCACACTTTAATTTGATACTAATATCTAGCAAAATACCAAATTTGATCAAAATCGGGCAAAAAACAGTCGAGTTATGCATATAAACGTTTTTCCATAAGGCCGGAGTTGGCCGTTGGCTGGTGGGGGCGCTAGGGTGCTCGTATGATTGAGTGAGCGAGATACTAAGATATGCTTGTAAAAAGTATGTGAAAATGCATTTGTTTAATAAAGTTGAAATGTTTGCTTTACTAGTGTATGGTATACCCAAGTCGGCGAGACGACTTACTTACTTCATTTTTTCACTATGCTCTCGGGAGAATAGCTACAAACTGAACGCGTGTGCAGCTGACTGCCGAACAACTAGCTGTAAGCTCACTTAGCACATGCAGCTATATTTCAGCGAAAGTTTCAAAACAAAAAATTTAAAACAACGGTAGTTATAGGCTTATAAATCCAATGTTGCGTATATGCAACATCGGGCATGCGAGGGTTAAAATTATTAAATGAAGCAAGTTTAGGCTTGCGTATTTCCCTTGCTTTTCTTCGCTCTTTGGCCTACGCTTGCATCAAAGTGCTTGGTCAGCGTTCACCCGCTGGCCTGGTTCTAGCTCATGTTACGCTTGTGCATACATAGCTTATGTGAATATATGTATGTGTATATACAAATGTACATACATACATATATGATCATGCTTAGCTGTATATTTATGTGAATATGTTTATGTGCATACATCAATGTATTAATATAAACATATTCAAGTGCACTATTATATTTTTATGCGTATATGTTTAATTGTTTATACTTGCAACAAAGTGTTACAAGTTGAGCTCTTTGTACTAAATGATTATTTGTATGAATATACTTCAGGCTTTCAACATGAATTGGTGCTTCTTTTCGCCACAACACAGTTTTGGCATTGCAAAAATATGGTAACTGATATAAAGAACAAAGATGATTAAATTCAGATAGTTAATTCCGAACATAATCGCGCACATACGGCGACGCAAGAAAACATCAATTAAATACTTCGGGAGTATTACTTCCCAAAAATGGCAAAATTAACCAATGAAATCGTCTTAAATTGCAAAGTCTGCACTACAGCTAAGTACGACCGTCACCCAAAAAAACAAGAACTTTGGGAAACGCCCATACCGTCTTATCCCGGCGGAATGCTGCCACTGACCACAAGCTATTCCTGACCTGCGTGGACAAGTTTTCCAAATTTGCTGATAAAACTATTCCCATATTGCAGTTGGTCAATATTTTTCCAAAAATAAAGACAATTAATTGTCACAACGAATCATCGTTTAATTCAGAGACGATTACCTCGATGTTAAAAAATCAATTCGAAATAGACATAATAAACGCACCTCCATTGCATAGCTGCTCGAATGGACAAGTGGAACGATTCCACAGTACATTGCTAGAGATAAACAACTGCCATTTGCATGAAAATTGATAATCAACTCAATGATACGACTCAAATCATAGTAAGAGCAGCAATAGAATATAATAAAACAATTTATTCTGTTACAGAAGAAAAGCCAATTGACGTTATCCATGCACAACACACTGATTTGCGGGAAAATATTAAAGACAAAATAAACAAAGCCCAGCAAGATCAAAAAAGGGTATTTGACGTAGGTGACAAGGTATTCATTAAGAACAAAAAAAAATTGGGAAACAAATTATGCCCATTTTGTTCTGAGGGACGCTTACAAGCAGACCTGGGAACGTCTGTCATTATTAATTCCCCGGATCGTGTGCGTCGAACTGCACATGCGTAATTTGCTGGGTCTTTGCATTTCACCATGATTACGCCCGACCTCTTCTTTTTAGCAGGGGTCAGCTTGATTTTAACCCTTTGTCATTTTCCTCCAGTGGTGTTGGTTGCGTCTGAAGAGCCTCATAGTTATGCTGCTGGTGATGCTGCTGCTGTTGGGGGGCTCCGGTTCCTTGGTTGGTCCTGATTTGGTGGCTTGTTTTCTTTTTCCTGTCGTTCTTTTTTGGCGCCAGCGGGTCTTTCGTCCTGGTGTCCTTGCTCTTCGGATTCTCTTCACTGGTTGTTGGATTTCAGCCTTGCCATTAACCGGGATACCCATAATCTCGTGTAGAATTTTGCCTAGTGCGGTCATCAGCGCGGTAGGTGACTGCGGCGGTCCTACGGCCTCTTCACCTTAAAAAAAGAAAGGCAAAGTGTTGTGTTTTGTGGAATATACAAGGAAAAAAAATTGTTTACAAATATGAAAAGTGTAACATAACAAAAGGAGCGGACCCAAAAGATGGGAGGAAGGGAAGGACTTACATAAATTGTGAGGTTTCTTTTTGTTTCTTATGCTGCAAGGTTTTTTTGTTGTTTGTTTTTTAAATAATTATGATTAATAATATTATCAGGGGATGCACAAATGATAAACAAAGTTGGTAGTACATGTGGGTGTTTCTCTCTCTATGTGTATGTGGAGGCACTGCTATTCCTTTTCCTGTTGCTGCAATAAGGCAGCAATTTCCTGGAACTTGTGACTAAAATCCACACTAGTTTCACTAATCACCGACATGCTGGAAGATGGATCCAATATGTCTCTAGTCGCATCGATTTTCATCTTCGCCAGTCGAGCTTGTGCTTTCATCCTGTATGGCTGCCGATGACTCTGGCAGAGTAATGTCCACTAAAGACGATGTTGATGATCCTCCAGCTAATATAGATGAAGATAATGTGCTTGGGGCACAAAAATCCAAAGTTTGAATATCTCGACCTACAATTGAGCCATCACCATCGTAAGTTGATTCCTCATCGTTTTGTTTTCTGGCCACGCAGCTGATACGTCAGCTGTGGCAGTTGAAGAGGAGATGGGCTCAAAGAGGCTGCTATGCAAATGACGTACATTCAAATGATCATAGGGATGCTCCATGGTGGCTGGGGTCAGTATTTGTCGTTGGACCAAAACTTGGCGATTGTTTTATATTGGCTATGGGCCGTCGCACTTTTAACATGGGAGTACGAAATACTATTTCGCCAGTTGAAGCAACCAGATGATAATGTGTTATGACCTTCGTTATGCAGATGCAGATGAGGATGAGGTTGATGTTGATGTTGAGGAGGATGGTGTAGCCGATGTGCCAGAATTTTGTTGTTGTTGTTCATTAATATCGATGATGCCGCTGCTGTTGCTGCTGCTCATGCCAGCGCCGGCGTAGGCTCACACCAACTGCAACTGCGGATTCCACCTTTTGCATATTCTTATTCTTAAAACAACTAACCGTCACGCCCAAATATTTTTGTTATAGTATATTGCACTATATTCAAAAAAGAGGGCTTACAGCATGTGTAAAAACATACACATAAGCACATAAAAATGTAAAATCTGTAGCTGTAATTTTGGCGTTCTTTTTTCGCTAAAGTTTGAATTCAAAACCATCATAAAAAGAATTCTAATTCTATGATTATGATTATGATTATAATCTTATACATTAGTATGATTTATTGACCTAAAGCCGGCTAAAACCTATTTTAAAAATTGTGAATAAAAGACTTTACATTAATCACAACATATTTTGAAATGCAAGCTCTGACTAGTGCAAAAAGTTCTGTTTTGAATATTTTTTTCCCATTTTAGTTTTGATTACTTTTCTTAATAAGTGTCATTTTGCATTGATTTTGTTCCTTAAAATTAGCCTATGCACTAAGGTCTGGATGTCGATTTTTTTGGCATAAAGTCCAAATTTTCATGAAAAGATTCGGTGGTTTTGGTAATTGAATTTGAAAGTAGATACCCTGAGCACAAAATATCGATAAAAAAAAAATTTTTTAATGGCATCCTTGGGTTCGTACCAGGGTCTCAAAGTCAGACATGTGCTTTGTGCGTAATCGACATTTGGAAAGTGAAAAAAAAACCCTAAAGTTTAAAGTGCCACCATTTGTGCAATTTTGCACATAAAAATAATTTAAAATATGGCAAATATACATCAAGGTATGTAGTTTTTAATGTATATATTTATTTTATGTGTAGTCTTAGGATTTAAGTGTTGTGTAATGTCCAATAAATGTGTATTTTTTTAGAAAATTGTTTTGCGTTCTCTGTGTTTCGTAGAATAGAACTAACGAGCTGACACCTGCTGACAAAAAGTAATGACACAAGTTGGTACCTATATGTGTCGTCTTTGATCGCAAACTAATGCCTTCGCCCAGTTTTTCCCCCTTTTCCATTAATTTGATAACATTCAGGCAAGTTCGAATTTTGTCATAAAGAACTCATCGATATTTGGTGCAGCAACAATCGAGAAATAAAATCTGTATCAGAGTGGATCTACAGTAAAGTCAACAATAACCATCTGGAATACGAAAAAAATTATAAACTATCTATTTTGTGTATGTTTATAATTATTAATTGGTCAAAACAGTTCCGAAAATTTAAAAATTCAGCCTGAAAGTATGCAATCGGGTCAAATTTTATAGTTTTCGACAAATCGCGGTAAAACCATGGTGCAATTCCAAAAATTGAAATTTTCTTTTAGTATTTCCAGCATGCTTGCAAAATTTCAACTCTCTAGCATTCAAACTGTAGTTTATGCCAAAAAAAACGACATCCCGACCATAGTGCTATGCTTTAAAAATATAAGAAAAATTTAAAGGCACGATGCGATTGCCTCTAATCAATCTAATCTAAATTGTCGTAGTGTATAAAAGAAAAATGTAGCATTCGAACTGCCCCAGTCGAACCTGATTAAAACTAAATGTAGAAGTAAAATCATCTAACCAACACTCTCGAGGAAGACAGACGTGTTTTTAAGCTCCCGCGTTTTTAACTGATTTCATATTTTTTTATTTTCTTTTATCGGCATCGCAAGCGCAATTAAAATTATAATCTGAAATCTAACTTGCATCTTACCTCTCGTTGCGTTTTTGTGTTAATAATTTTAACAGTCTTAATTTCTGGTTATCGCTTTCCTAAAACCCTTTGTTGGTTTTTTCTTTTCTTCGTCTCTTTCCCACCTTAATCTAATTTATTTTTGAAGTGAAAACTTCTTCAGAATCGTTGGGAGTGATTTCAGACTCGATGAAACGAAAAAGCGACACTAAACAGAGACACATATAGATCTTATAGTATTTAGCCTGCGAGAGAATGAGATGCAAATATATAAAAAGCATTATAAATAAAAAGCATTATGAAAAACTTCGACCAAGCTGGGAGTCGAACTCCGGCCGCCCGATCGCCAAGCGAGCACACTAACAACAGAGCCACGTCGACACTTTGTAAATTGTGGTCGAGTTGTGTAGTTAGTGTGCTCGCGTGTCTCTAAAAAGAGACATAACGACAATCCGAAAATGAGATGCGTGCTTAACTACAGAACTCGACGGCAATTTAGAAAGTGTCGACGTGGCTCTGTTATTAGTGTGCTCGCTTGGCAATCGGGCGGCCGGGGTTCGACTCCCAGCTTGGTCGAAGTTTTTTTTATAATGCTTTTTATATATTTATATATTTTTTTGTGATACATTTTTATTTACTTTTTATACCCTTGCAGAGGGTATTGTAAAATTGGTATATAAATTCTTGATCAGCATGAGAAGCTGAGTTGATATAGCCATGTCCGCAAAATGTTTTCTTCTAGACCTATATGATATAGTGGTCCGATCCTAAAGATTTTATACTTTATCTTACCCGGGTAATAAAAAACCCCAAAAAAAGATTTCATCCCGATAGCTCTTAAGACGGCTGAGTAAAACGCATACGCACAGACGGACGGACAGATGGACATGGCTATATCAACTCAGCTTCTCAGGTCGTAAACGCCTCCTTCTGTGCGTTACGAACTTCTGACCAATTTTACAATACCCTCTGCAAGGGTATAAAAAGTAAATAAAAATGTATCACAAAATATATAATGAATGAATGCACAGCAACTAGAATCACTGTCTGTTCAGCTTTCTAAAGTGGGAGAAATATGTGCATGCGAAACCAGATTGAGCAATGGAAAAACAGTTTTAATTGTGGCAATTTATATTTCACCGAATCAATCAATAAATAGCATCACGGAATTCATTCATGAAAATTTAATAAAGTATACACCAGAAGTATCGCGGATACTTAGAAAAGATTACGATAAAGTTCCAATGATTTTAAGTGGCGATTTTAACGTAAATTTTGCATTGGACACAGCGGTTCCTTTAATTGACTTTCTCAATACAACATTCAGTTTAAAAATGTGTAACAATCGCACTGAATCAACAACACGATCAAAAACAACAATTGACGCGGTATTTCAAAGATATGTTGACAACATCGAAACCAAAGCATTTGTATCATATTTTAGCTATCATAAGCCACTCGTATCATTTGTTGAAATTGAAAACATTGAGGATGAATAATAATAATAAAATGAAGAAAATAATAAAATGAAGAAAATAAAAAATATGACCTTTATAGCAATATTATAATGAACCTATAATTATCCCGCTCCTAATGCTGCTTTCGTCTCATTCTCTCTCAGTTTGTTTTACGGAAGGTTTCACTTCTATCGTGTCTAGCCGTTAGACGCCCTCTTTTTTTTTTTGCAAATCACAAGCAACGCTCATTTGTTGTTGTCTTACAATTTCTTTGAGTTTTTGTTTTTGTGATTTCTAGTTCACGCGCTCGCGCTCATTAACTTTTGTTTCTCGTTTTCGTTTCACTCGTCGCCGTTATTTGCGCTCATATTGCAGTCTATTGTGTGTCTAAAATATAGACTCTTTATCTTTTAGTCAGTGCTCTCTTTTTCTTTTAACCCTTGTGCACCCTCAATATCTCTCTTTCTTATTATTTCTGGACCTCAGAGTGAGTTATATATTTTAATAGCAAAACATTTCTCATTTTTATTTGTTTGGTTACTAATTCTTCTTATTACCTCATAATGCCTGTCTATTCGGTTAAAAATTGTTTGCAGCCCGCCCCACCCCTGAATAGTTTTATTTACTGTTGGTTGTGTAAAACTACAGTACAGGGTAAGTGCGTCGGCTTTACATGCAGGGCAAAGGATCTTTTAGATCAAAAAAAGGGTCTCAAATGGGGATGTGAGTCATGCCGCATCGTAGAAGATGAAATGGAACTTTTCATGCGGCAAACAAAGGATAACCCGATGAGTTTGCCCGCCAGTTTTCCTAAACTCTCGCAAGAGTTTAAAGCTGTCGAGTCTCAGTTTAGTACGTTAACGCTACTGACTAAATCTCGAAACAGTAAGAGGGCGGGAGAACAGACTTTTGATTTGTCCTTGCGTTTGCCTGTCTCCACATCTATATCGGCTCCGACCCCTTCTCAACCAATGCAAACTCCAATTCCGCACACAATGTCTGTAGTGTCCGTTTTGTCTAGGCAAGAATCTACACCCATGGATATTGGATGGATGGATGTTGCCGACAGGAATTCTAGTAATAGTAATGCCGGAGTTCAACTTGTTGCAACTGACGCTACAATTAATGCGATCTAAGGCAGTGTCGTTAAGATAATAAGTTGCTAAGTATGGAGTGCATCAATAAAAAGGAATAACTTTACATTTAGAGCCGTTAAGGTTTAATAGGTTGGTTTCACACCAACTCTGAAGATCATTAAAATCCGATTGAAGTAGGCAAGAAAACGATATGTCTTTAAAACTGAGGTAAAGCTTGACATCATCCGCGTACATAAGCACCCGAGAATGTGACACTACCAATTGAAGATCATTTATAAAAAGAGTGAATAGCCATGGACCCAAATGACTACCCTGAGGTACTCCAGAGGTCACTTGGATGGTCTTAGAAAATGAAGACTTAAAGAGGACCTTTTGTGTACGCTAAGAAAGATGTTAAAGAATCCAATCTAGCAAAAGGCTGGGGATGCCAAGTGCGTTTAATTTATATAAAAGCAGAGTATGATTAACAGAGTCAAAGGCCTTGCTGAAGTCAGTATAAATGACGTCAGTTTGCACGGCAGTCTTGAACCCGTTGATTGAGTGAGATGTAAATTCTAATAGGTTAGTAGTTGTCGATCTACGTTTTTTAAACCCATGTTGGGATGACGAAATGATTGAGCTACAAAAATGCTGCAATTGAGATGTTATTATTTTCTCAAATGCTTTGGGTGTGGCAGACAATTTAGAAATACCCCTTTAATTGGAGGCTTCGGACTTTTTCCCCTTTTTATAAAGAGGAATAATATATGATTCCTTCCTGATAGACGGGAAGGCGGAAGATGTGACGGACAGTGTAAACAACTTAAGTATTGGCTTACAAAGGGCCTCTGCGCAAAACCTTAATACGCAGCCTGGTATTCCATCAGGGCCAGGTGCATATATTGGTTTGACGGAACTGAGCACGCTAAGAACCGAACTTTCATCAAACACAGGGTCTAAAATGCAATTAGACGATTGCAAGTGATGAGGATAAGGAGGATTTGCTTGATAAATCGAAGAGGAATAATTTGTTTTGAAAAAATCAAAATCATTGTCAGCTTTATTGTTTTCGAAAGACAAGTAAGACGGGTACACCGATGTCTTACGTTTAACATTGACAAATTTATAAAATTGCTTAGGATCGCGAGAAAACCTAAGTTTACATCGCTGAAGATAATCTTTATAGCAATGTGAATTCAGCACCATAAAATTTGATCGAGCAACTACATATAGGGAAAAATCCGATGCTTTACAGGATTTTTTAAGTCTTTTATAACATTTCGATTTTACGTTCTTCAAGTTACATAACTCACGTGAGAACCAAGGAGGTCTATCAGACCATCCTAGAGTCACACGCGGGACACAAACATCAAAAAACGAGAGTTTTATAGAAGACAGAAATGACAGAGTCCATATCCGTGCAAGAATATAGATATGACCAATCATTAGTTAACCAAAACTTTTTATGTTTAGTAAAGTTTGTCTTGCGAAAAGATTGGAGGCATCGAGTTATTATAACGAGACATTACCTCAAAAGGAAGATCAATGGTTACATCCAGAGTTGGATGAAAGTTATCTTCAGGGATAACTAAGGGATCAGTCCTGGAAACATGGCAGTTGGAAGAATCCGACACAAATATTAGATCTAGTGATCTGTCACGACTATTCCGGACAGGATTTATTTGAGTTAGGGACAACTCAAGCAGACCATCTATGAAACAATGTGACGATGAGGGCAACAGTAATAAAGAATTATATGAAAGGGTTCAGGATATCTCAGGTAAATTAAAATCTCCCAGAACAATGATCAAGTTTTTGTCAGAGAGATATGAGGAAACAAGTTGAATAGCTTCCAAATGGTTAATGTAAACTGCCAAGTCGGACTGTGGTGGAATATACGAACAAGTAAGATAGGCACACAAACATATTCAATCTCCTGATTGGAAGACTGGACATTACGGATAGTCCAATCATTTCTATATATTAAATATTTTGAGTGAAAAATTTAAGCATCGGCAATATCAGGCTTCCGCCAAGTTTCAGTAAACGCAAGAATATGATGGTTAAACCATCTACATAGAATCTGGAGAGTTTAGACTTTCGTCCCCGTACGTTCTGATAGGCCAGAATTAGGGACGAAATTAGGTTTTTGACTCGCCAATAGGTGCAGACTAGCCGGAAGGAACGTTATTCACAGAGGCAGGTAGCAAGCTAATCGGAGGCCGATTCTTCTTTTGTATTGTATACTCTTTTACAACAAGGTGTTCCGGCCAAAAATCTTTATGACATATTTTGACAAAAAGATCTGGAGAGACACTTATTTTAAAGGACGAAATGTCCAGAGTATATGAAAAACGGAACTTTTCCACAGCAATGTTTGGTGCTTGAACTTTGCCCTGGATGTAGCCTATGACTTCTTCAGAAGTAGTATTGGGATCAAGCCTCGAAATAAAAATTAGCTTTTTAGGTGGAACTACAACAAGGGAACTAGAAGTGCCAGGCACAGTAGTAGCTGCAACAACAGATGCAGTAGCAGCTGAAGCAGCCAACACTTTACTAGCTCCTCTTATAACTACTTTATTGGCAATATTCCTGGGAACGGAAGTTTGCCTGGACGGTTCGCAAACTACAACAGATATCGTGTTAGTAGGTAGGATACTGTCTCCAGGGGAAATGGGAAGAGACTCCACACCTGCCAAAGCCGGACTCCTAAACGATATTAGCTGCTGAACATTTGGTGACATAGGGGCATTGTCGGAAGCCGGAACTGGTAGAGACGAATGTGCCGACGGACTGGAGGACGCGCCCTGAAACCTGGCACTTCGCATCTCCAGCTCCAAGCCACGACTATCCCGCACCTAGACTGTATGTGCGTGCATTACATTGTCACACTGCCAACAGTAAAAAAAAGTCTTCACTTGTCTTGCTGGGATTATTGGAATTATATTTGCAACAGACATACATTATTTGTCTAGATTTCGACCTTATTGAAGTTAATCAAAAATTTGTTTGAGCGGGGCTTCAGGTCAATCTTACTGATTTATTTGTAAGACTTTAAATCATAGGCAGCACAAAAGGTGAGCAGGTTGTCTGTATAGCTATTTCAAGAACCACCAAGTTCTATCATCAGCAGACTTCGCTAAAGAATCCACAATTGTAATGGCCATACCATATCTTCAACACTAAAACTAGTTGGGAATTACATTGCCAACTAAATTAAGCGAGAAAATAACGGCAAAGCTTGCAACTGCAGATTCCACCTTTTTTGTGTGCATACCCATGGGCGCCAGCTGAATTAGTGTAAAGGGCTTCGCCTTAACCAACTAATCGTCACGCCCAAATATTTTGTAATAGTATATTGTACTATATGCAAAAAAGAGGGTTTTTTACAGCAAGTGTAAAACGGCGGGCCTTCCGTTTTTGGTATTTGTCTAGATTTCGACCTTATTGAAGTTAATCAAAAATTTGATTGAGCGGGGCTTCAGGTCAATCTTACTGATTTATTTGTAAGACTTTAAATCATAGGCAGCACAAAAGGTGAGCAGGTTGTCTGTATAGCTATTTCAAGAACCACCAAGTTCTATCATCAGCAGACTTCGCTAAAGAATCCACAATTGTAATGGCCATACCATATCTTCAACACTAAAACTAGTTGGGAATTACCCTAATTCAGCTGGCGCCCATGGGTATGCACACAAAAATGGTGGAATCTGCAGTTGCAAGCTTTGCCGTTATTTTTTCGCTTCTTCTAATCCTTGTGGATCAGCAATATATTAGAGATGATAAATTGTGTTTCGGCTAAGTGCCGGAGTTATGCTTCTTTATTGTTAAAGGGTTATACAAAAACTGAATATATTGAAGGAAATAAAAGAGAACTAAACCTAAGTACATAAATTGGAATATGAATCTAAAGCTAAATACATAAGTGGGAATATGAATCTAAAGCTAAATACATAAAAAGTAAATATGTAAGGCGTATGGTCATGCTATGAGCTCTTGGTCAGACGCTGTGTCAGCGTATTTATGCTTATGTGGAATTCGTCACATCGACGTTGCAGCTGCACAGATTCTTCTAAGACTTAGTGCAGTGGCAGTTCGCTAGATTGTTTGTTAACTTATATGTTAAGAGAGACGTATGCAAACCAAGCCAAAAGCTAACTGCAATATGCAAATTAGGAAAAGAAAACTAAAAAAGAGAATATTTTTTTTTCTGTATTAAAACACACGACAAAAAAAACTTGTCACCAGCGCGAAGTTAACGGCCGCGAGCGCTATCAAAAAGAAAACAAAAGAATAGAGAGCGCCAACACCACACAAACAAAAACAAACTATGAACTGTAAATTGAGAGCGCGGGTGGGAGCAAAAAAATTGAACGAAATCAAAAACTAAGCAGCGCAACAACAAAATTATATTTGCGTTTGTAAAAGTTTTAATATTAATATATATAAATGTTAGTAAATTTAACCCAAACTTCGCGATGAGTATAACGAATTATTGAAAATTGGTAAAGCAATGAATTTAAATTGAATATTATAAATTAACTTCACGAAAGAATTAAAGACAGTAATTAAACGAGAGCGTAAAAAAAACACGACCGATGAGTGACAATATCTCTAACTCAATCTTTAATGACTGTGTACCCCTAGTGTCTCCTGTGTTGACGCAAAAATTACCATGGTTTACGCGGCGACGGTCAAAACTGAAGAATCTTAATCTAGGTATTACAAAAAGTATACAGTCACGGGTCTATCATCGGATCTTTCTCGTTACTTGGTTGCTAAATCGAATGTTGTTTCTAATTGTTTCTAATTCTGAATGTTATAATAGTTACTTACAACGTTGCAAGTTGCAATTCTCAGAAAATCTGTTCTATAGTTTCGTTAACTCCATCGTTTGGAGTTTTTAATAATGTTTCGGCCTCTTCAGATCAATCTATTTCTAATATATTCTCGACTACGTACATATCTACTAAGTTTAACTCTAGTCAGATATATCCATATCCTATAACGTAATCCAACTGCATTCTTAATCCTAATATAACGGTATACTCACTGGGCCCAGATGGTATTCCCGCTTGTGCCCTGAGGTTCTGTGCGGAGTCACTGTGCTCATCTTTACTTAAGCCTTTTGAGTTGTCCGTTACACTGTCCGTGTTTCCAACTATATGGAAGGATTCGTTTATTGCACCTCTTCACAAATGTGTCAATAAATCCGAAGTCACTAATTACAGAGGAATTTCTAAATTGTCAGCGATACCTAAACCGCTTGAGAAAATTATGACGTCTCAAATACAGCATGTATGCCATACCAGCAAGGGTTTGTCAAGAATAGGTCTACCACAATTTTTGTAATCCAAGGTTTTAAGAAACAAAAGCAAACTGATGTTATATATACGGATTTCAGTAAGGCTTTCGATTCGGTAAACCATTCCTTACTATTAAATAAGCTGAATTTAATTGCCTTCCCGGATGCTCTGATTACTTGGATTTCACAATATCTAAGCAATAGGAGGCAGAGGGTTCTTTTTAAGTCTTCTCTTTCTAAGATCATTTGTGCGCTGGTCGAAGGAGTTCAAGGATCCATATACTACCAAAATACTTTATACTTCTTTAGTCCTCCGTCTTTGGTCTCCTCAATATGAGTTTTATGAAAACAAATTAGAACCTGTACAAAAACAGTATTTACGTTTTGCCTTTCGTGATTTGCGCTAGGATCCAACTGTACAACTTCCATCTTATTCTAGTCGACTTCAGTTAATTAACCTTCCTTTTTTAACTAATCGAAAAACTATGCTTGGTGTAACTTTTCTTTACAAACTTTTGAATGGTGAGATTGACTCTTCCGAGCTGTTGAGCCAAATTAACATTTATGTTCCATCTACAAGAACTCGCAATTTCACACCACTTATACTTCCTACTTGCACAACTAACTTTGTTCTGCATGTACCATTTCGTATACTGGCTACAACAGACTTTGGCACGTTATCGGTTCCGAAACATCGCTTCCGGGTATAAAAACTGCGCTCTTGTCCTTCCTCGCCCGTAATTAATTGTAATCATCTTTATTTTAAACTATCCTATTTTCTTTTTATATGTAACCTATTATTTTATTACATTTAATATTTTCTTTAGTTTAATTTATGTTTATATATGTAATACGCCTATGCCCTTAGGTCTGAGTGGGTAGAGGTTCTAACACTTACTTTAGTTAGGGTCATTCGTAACAGGCCCGGGCTTGGTGTCATGGGGGCCACTTGTTCGTACTGAGCGTTGTACTTCTACGTCTGTAGTACAGACTCTGTACACAAAGAAAATAAACACTCAATATTTTTGAATCAAATAAAATTTATTATTGAGACTCAAAAAAAAACTAAGACGATCTACTCTATTGAAAAGCGACTTCTGCTTTTGTAGCGTGCGAATGCCTTTTGCTGTTTGTCCCTAAAATTATCCATATCACCAATTTAAGTACTTTGGAATTTGTTATTTCTTGCATTGAATGTCTGGAGACATGCTGTATGGGCAGTATTAGGCTGATGTCAGAGTGGACGCGATAAGCGATGCGATGCTACAAGCGATAATTATCGCAGCGATCTGCAAAGCGATGGCATGGCAGAGTGAAAGCTTTCCGCAAAGCGAGAAACCTAGCTTTTTTTTTATTACCCGGGAAAAATAAAGTATGAAAACCATCAGGATCGGACCACTATATCATTTAGCTCACGAAGAACTGGAAGAAACATTTTCATAAAAATGGAGTATGCTATGAAATTTACATATGTGATTGTAAAATAATTGTAGAATAGAGAGTAAAATTGTTTCGTTTGTATATTGATGAATTGAGTTGCAGAAAACAAATTTTGAACATGTAAAATTATTATTACCAAGGACTGCAAGGGTATATAAACTTCGGCATAGCCGATGTTAGCTTCTTTAATATTTTAAGCTCAGAACGCAACGAAAACACACGTATAACAACAGTTGGATGAAGCGAGAAAGCGATTCAGAATCGCTCTCTTCTCGCTTCGCTTGCACTCTGACAATCATTCAACGATTAGATATAAATTTGAAAGCAGAGCTTTCTCGCTCATTGTCGCTCAATATTATCGCATCGCTTATCGCGTCCACTCTGACATCAGCCTTAGTATTTATAGTACATATGTACAGTAATGCATCACGATGTTTCGAACACTAGACCATGACTTATCAATAATTTTGCCAATTTCGCGATTTTTTTTCTAAATACAGTTTAATTATTAATTTACGTAGTTCTATGGAAATTTCAGTACCTCGGCCCATTTTCTATGTCTATGTTCGTTCAAATCGCGATCAAAAGTGATTGGCATCTTATATAATTCTCGGAAGTACAAAGAAGTAAAAAACAAGAGAAAAAATAACAGGAGTTTACCGTTGCGACGCCAAAAACATAAGCTAAAATAAGAAATGTGACAATACTTATTTGATGTAAATTTGTGCCTTTTTTTACTTTTTAAGCTTAAACTTATAAAAAAACGTTGAAATTAATTTTTTGTTTTGTTTAGATGTACATATAATAAAACCATGAATTTAGAAAATACTGTTTTAAATTTTTTAAATTTGTTATTGGATGAAAAGTTATAGCACGAAAAACTTCAACTTTGTGAGTGTGCCAATACTTTTTTGACTCACTGTATGTAATTACGCGTTGTTGCCATCCTAGACATGTAATATGTCCAGCATACAGTTTGGCTCCAAAAGCTTTAAATTAAAAACATAATTAGTTTTAAAATTAATTTTACTCAAAAATGAAAATAACGTAATATAACTGCATTTGTCTGTAATGTCGTGAAATTGCAAAAAAAAAATATATATACATACATACATATGTATGTATATATTTTAAATTTAGAATCTGACTGCGTCCATAAAGCACACCCATACACAAATTGAAACTACATATGTAACAATAACAATAGTTTTACTTATTCCCAGCAGTAATTCGATAATGATCTTTAACTGTATTCTTTTTTTTTTCAGTCCAAAAACCCAAATAATTAAAAATAATCTTAAATATTGGTAAAGCAACTTTCTTAAGCATGCGCTGTTGCAAGTGAGATATTAGCTTTAGAGAGTTGTGATAGGGTGAGGCACTCTAAGGGATGATTTTAAAAAAGTATAGAGAATGTTTGTTTTTTATTGAATTCTGTTTTTTATTAGTAATGAGGTTTAGTTACAAACAGCTATGGAAAACCTAAAAGAATATTCCAGTAATAGTGTGTGAATATTCGATTTAACTACCCCATCAAGCATATAAATATGTACATACATATGTATGTATGTATGTATGTACATGCAGCAAAATTTTTATTTTACTACATACTCTCTACGGTGAAAAACAACCCCCAAAAATGGCAACAACTAACAACTGTCGTTTACTCTCTTTTTAAAGATTATTTTGTGCCCCACAGGTTATTTTTGAAAAAGTTACAAAATAAAAAGCAATGAAATTTCCTATTTTTTGATAGTTTTGCACAGTACTAGTTGTGAAAATAAAATACGGAACTCGGTTTGCAAAAAAAAAATGATTCCGAAAAAATGTAAATGAATAAAAAAGAGTACTTTTGTTTGTGAAAAGTGTATTAAGATCGAAAGTAAAGTATAATCGAATATTCCATAAAATAACTTAGTAGCGAATTTACAATTCTTTAAGTTGTTGGTCCTTTTTTGAGCTTTTAAGCAGCCCACATTTATCGTCGGTGTCTATGATGTACACATGTACATTCATCCATGAATGTACGTTCATACATATGTACATATGTATGTACCTACATAGTTTTATTTTGTGTTTGCATGTGTTAAAGATTGAGGTTTTCGATCAATTCGAAAGTAGTAATACCAGACCAATTGCCAATAAATATCCAAGTTGTGAGAATTAACATTTACATTATTTCACCCTAAGGGAGTTGGCTGTTGTTTGTTGGAGTGAGCGTGGCAGCTTATGTTTTCTAAACGGCATGTAAACTTACATATGTATGTACATACATACATATGTATGTATGTATGCATACAAGTCTATTAATGTGTGTATGTTCATACATGCATACCCTTCAGTACCGGTCGCCACAAATTCCTCTGAAAATCCGAGGCGATTTCTCAGATGTCGCCTCGGACATTCAGGGGACATGCCATACAAATTTGCGGCGACATTTAGCATTGTGTGTCCTAGCGTCTCGGACATTCTCTCGAATTTTCGGCGACATGTCGCCGGAAATTCCGCTGAAGACGAAGACGAAGAATGTTCAACGGAACTTGCGGCAACATTTCGCCGGAATGTCCCAGCAAAATAGTGGTTGATTTTTCAATAGAATTAGCGGCGACATGTCGACGCAATGTCCCAGCGAAATTATAGCTCGGATTTACAATCGACATTGCGGCGACATTGTCAATGGAATATCCCCGCATTTTCCCAAAAATAAATAAAAACTTGATTTGATTTGGGTTTTTAACATGCATTAGTTTTTATTTAATAGCATATTTATTTTAATTTCTTTATATCTATTCTTTAACATATTAAATTAAATTTAAATATTTATATTTACATTTTCTTACGTTTTTGACAGTTTTGCTTAATTTACGTGTCTTTGGCTTGTACCAAACAATTTCTTAGCACGTCGGCTCATCCGGAATCGAATTTTGGATGGATTCTGAAAAGAACAAAATTGATTAGGGAATGAAAACTTCATAATATTTTAATAACACTTACCTTTATTACTGTATACACTGAATTTGAAAAAATTCAACAGTTCCTGCCACTACGAAATTCAATCGCGAATGAACAAAGAAACGAAAAGTACAAAGCGACGCGCGCAGAAGTTGGAAAAAACAATAACAACAATGCACTGACGAACGAAGTGAAGTGGCGTAGACAAAAATCATCATGCTTTACTTCTTCCAATTTTTTTTTTCAAATGCGAAATATATATATATGTATGTACAATGACGACATTAGCTCGTTCGGGTGCCTTCGGCTAACCTCAGCATGAAATACGCTGGCAGAATTTTTTTCTGCCGACGTCAGTGGCTCGGAATTTGCGGCGATTTTGTATAAAATAAGTATATTAATAAATAGGTACATATGTACATATGTATACATATATAATAAGTGCAAAGCATTCGTAGTAAGTACAGAGTTTAAAGGAATTTAGTTAGCATATTTTAGTTAGCATACCGATTAGCATCCTTTTTGACGTGATGACTTGATACATCAGCTTTGGGGATTATTAAGGTCCGATTAAAGCAGAAAAGAAGATTTGCCTCAATAACTAAGGCAAATTAAATATTGACTACAAAGTAAGACCACTTACTACACTGTATTAAATTCTCAAAACTTGGCTCATTTCTTTTTTCAGAACAGGTTTTCCAAGGACAACCAAAATCCTTTCTGATAGCTTCGCCTCTTATATGCTTTTGCGTGTGGGACGTCATGACAGCGTTGTGCTATTTGCAGTCAAAAATGTGTTATGTCGGAGTCTCAATTAATTTGCCTTTGGTTTATTTATGTTGAAATTACTTCGTCCAACTTTAAGATATATATTTGTTCTTCTATTCATCTTCAATTCCTCCTGCATCTGATGCTTCCATTTTAACGCATTATAAAACTTCCAAATCATTTCATTTCGTTCGAAAGCATTTCTTCTCGAATCGAGATCAAGATTTTCTTGCAGCCTTAGGTGACTTAATCTCCTAATACATAATATCTTTATCCCATTATAATTTACTTAATAGATTACAATGTGCAACAAATTGTAGGTTGTTGAAATCAAACCTAAATAAGCTCGCTTGTTTTTTTAGCGAGCTGAGTTTACATTGTGAGCCTATTTTTCATTTTGTCATATAAACTAAATATGATTTATATATTTTCCTTCTTGGTGCACCCAATCTAAATAATCCTCATTTATTGTAGCAATCAATGTTTGCAAAAACTGCTCTGTATGCAAATTTGTATGAAAATTTGTTTCAGTTTTTGTTATTGCTATAGAGCATAGCATTTATTTTTCGTAGTTTGCCTTTCGCTCTCCCGTTAAAAACGGGAGCGGTAAAAGAGCAAATAAAAATACTACGGAGTTTCGTGCCAATATCAAACCCTGGTAGAAATTCCATTGTACAGCTATAGTTTTCAAAAAAATTTGCTTTGTACCATTTCTCAGAGTAGTTTTGAAAATTGTAAGTTTTTAATAAGTATATAACTATTTAATTGGGAAAATAACACAGGTTGGCAGACATTTTACAGACAGGTTAGGATGTCATATCCTTTTTAGGCAAATTTGGTGTCAAATATCGGAAATCGACCCAAATTAACATTTTCTAAGTATCCTTTTTTTAAACGGTTTTTACAAGTTACTGCTGGTAAGAAATTAATTCTTTAAAATTGAAAAAGGATCATAACTAAATATTGAAAATATGTATTTTTTGATTCGACAACTTTTAAACTGATTTGACTATTTTTTTGTTCTTTATTGTATCTGTATTCTTACCCACAAAAATTTGTATACCCTTGCAGAGAGTATTATAGAATTAGTCAGATGTTTGTAATGCATAGAAGGAAACGATTCTGACCCCAAGTATATGCATTCATGATCAGCATGAGAAACTGAGTCGTTGATACGTATGCGTTTTGTTCAAAAGCTATCGGAATAAAATTTAACGCTTTTTATTACATGCGTCAAGTATGATAAAATTTTCATAGTTATTATTCAATTCATTACGAATTGTTTGTGTATTGATGAATTGATTTACAGAAAATGAATTTTGAACATGTAAAAATATATGTACCAAGGACTGTGTTGCGGTGCAGGCTTAATTG
The DNA here is from genome assembly GCF_018902025.1 of Drosophila willistoni. NCBI lineage: Eukaryota > Metazoa > Arthropoda > Insecta > Diptera > Drosophilidae > Drosophila > Drosophila willistoni. Next base: position 1,895,539 of record NW_025814133.1, on the reverse strand, counting down.
CCGCCCCGCGCCAGTAGAAAGGCCAGTAGATTGCCAACGCGCTCCTGGTTTTTATTCTCTCTCATTCGAAGAAGAACAGCTAGAGTTTACTTTGTCTTTGCTTGCACTGGTGACAGAGCGCAATGCAACACAAAACCGGCGTTTAATTGTTTTGTTAGAGGGCTCGGACTATATGTTTGTCTCGCGAACTTTTTTGGAGCTGTCCCACGTCGCAACCTGCACATTTTCTACATCCTGAAATATTTATTTCTTTGGCTCGGAATTACAAAAGTAAAACAAGTTGTGGTGTCGATGGGTGCAGGCAGATACACCACTCGTTGATCCACGAGACATCGGACTACAAGGAAAGCAAATCGCAGTGGCAGACGAATGAGGATGATAAACCAGTTCATCCACCAATTTTATTCCATGGAGATATAACAAGCAAGGCATTATTCAGATATATGCCAATCATGTTTTACGGAAGGATGCCTTACTGGGCGAGGGAGCCGCTTGCTCTTTGATTGAAGAAACTCTGGCAGAAGAATTAGGACTAGGTGGCCCGGCCGAAGAACTGTGCTTAAAGTGGACCAGTCCAGTTGTAAGTGTCGGATTGTCGTCATCGACGACTTAATCTCTTAATACATAATTAAGATACATCTTGATACATCTATCAAGGTGCGATTTGAACTCAAGAGTTTGCGCACGGTACGTAAGCTAGACTTGCCTACGCAAACAGTTACCGACGAACTGGTAACATCGAGAAACCATCTACAGTATTTACCAAATTTATGTTACTGTAACGTAAAAGCAAGCTGTGTGCCTTTGGAGATACGGGAGTCCGAAGGAGACGACGTGGTCGCGGCGCGCTGTAGATTGGGCTGGGCTCTGTAAGGCCGGCACAGCGACGCCGCTCCAGCGTTCTCACACATATTGCACATATGTGAGTGCAATGAATCGAGCAGCATGCGCGCTTTGGATGCGTCAATGAAAGAATACTTTGCTATGGAGTCTAGCCATTAAGATCGAAAGACGAAGAGCGCGCGTTCCAGATTATGGAGGCGACCACAAGCTATTGCCCGATTGACAAACGTTGGCAAACTGGACTGTTATGGAGGTTCGACAAAGTAGATCTACCGGATTCATACTCAATGGCCATGGGGCGTCTTCAGTGTTTAGAAGCGAAAATGGCAAAGGACATCGACCTTAGAAGCTTTATGTTGGACACTGTGCAAAGCTATGAAGAAAAGGGATACACGCTTTGGATGTACCGATTCATACTCAAATAAAGGTAAAAGTTCATGGTTTCTTCCTATATTTACAGTCACTAACCCAAACAAGAACAAGACGAGGCTGGTCTGGGATGCAGCTGCGAAAGTCAAAGGCACGTCATTGAACGACGTCTTGCTAAAGGGCCCGGACATATTGGCATCTCTAGTTGGCTTGCTAATACGTTTTCGGGAGCGACCAGTAGCAGTGGCTGGTGACATAAGTGAGATGTTTCACTAAGTAAGAGTGCGCCCAGAGGACCAGACGGCTCAGAAGTTTCTATGGCGCAGTGGCTAAAGCGGCAGAAACGTACAAAGAAACTACAAAAAGAATCGCAACGCAGAGCGGTTCAGAAAAGAATCTCCAAGAGCTGTTGCGGCCATTTGTAGAAACACGTTTGTCGACGACTGGCTCGAGTCGACAAACACCGAAGACGAGATGACGGAGTTGGCCATGGAGGTGCAGAAAATTCACCCCGTGACAGATCAACTTACGTATGTAGTCAAGCCGGATTTGCTTGAAAGAGCATCGAAAGACTATCCAACCAAAAGAACTGTGTTAAGTGTGGTTATGCCAATTTTTGACCCACTTGGATTGCTTGGCTTTTTCATTGTTCGTGCTAAAATTATTTTGCAGAATATCTGGCGAGCAGGAACGGATTGGGATGAGTCTCTTCAGGAAAAGGACCAAGAAGACTGGAAAATTTGAGTGAAGCTGTTATGCAGCGCTTGTGTACCTGCGAGCAGAAGTGGATGGAATAGTCCACTGTTCCCTGGTAGCGTCAAAGACACGAGTGGCCAGTCTCAATACCACGGATGGAACTGATGGCTGCTGTTTTAGGTTTACGGCTGACGAAATTCATCGAACCAGAACTCTCAGTAACAGTATGTCTGCGTATTTTCTGGACGGATTCAAAGGACGTTTTATGCTGGATTATATCAGATGCCCGCAAATACAATCAATTTGTGGCATTGCGTCTTGCAGAAATTGTGCAAGACTCTGACGTGCTATCTTGGCGATGGGTACCCACCCAGCTTAACGTTGCAGACGATGGCACGAAATGGACAAAGATGCCAGACATGACCGGGAATTCAAGTTGGTTTGTTGGCCCAAGATTCTTGTATGAACAAGGCCTAGCATGGAGCGGAGCCCGAGCAAGACGAGTGAAAGTATCTTGCACCACCAGGAGAAAGTCAAAAGGAACTCTAGTTTGGCTTGCATCACATCTGATCCGGAACGATTCGGAACGTTGGAAAAGCTACGGGCGGTACAAAGGCGAATTCTAAACTTTTTGCAAGGTAAGAGGCCTTGCGGAGAACAACTGAGGAACATTTTGGCTATTAACCGCGATGTGGAAACCGATCCAGTTTTTATTCGTGCATGCCAAGAAAGGGAGTTTCTAGAAGAGATCAGATGCTTAAACCAAGGACATGGCATAACAAATAGGAAAAGAAAGCTATTTAAGTGCACTCCTTACCTGGACGAGTTGGGAGTGCTACGTATCAAAGGACGAATCGACAGAATTGAAGGCGTATTGATATGGACACTAAACGACCCATTATACTACCGCAAAAGCATAGAGTAACGTTTCTGATTGTGGAGTACTATCACAGGAAGAATTACCATTTGCACAATGAAATTGTCGTTAACGAGGTACAACAGCGGATAACCGGCTTTCGCGCTTTAGTGAGAAAAGTCGCGAACGCCTGTGTAGCGTGCCGTATACGAGTGGCCCGACCAGTGCCACCAAAGATGGGCGATTTACCAAAGGAGAGGTTATCGCCTCACACACAACCATTCACCTTTACTGGAGTGGACTGCTTCGGCCCATTTGAAGTCGCAGTGGGCCGCAGGCACGAGAAGAGCGGTACACCTAGAAATTGCTGCATCACTGTCAACCGACTCATTCCTCTGCGTATTGAAGGCGTTTGTAGCCAGAAGAGGGGTGCCGCGCTGCATACTATCGGACAATGGTACAAATTTTAGAGGAGCCAGCCGCGTATTGAAGGAGCACATAGAACGGATATCAACTTCAGGTGTGGAGCAACAGTTTCCAACGTTGGAGTTTAAGTTTAACCCTCCCACCGCACATGGGCGGCGTTTGGGAGCGACTGGTACGTTCAACTAAATCTATACCTTCGGAAAAACTGCCAAAGGCCGGCCTGAAGAAAGAAGTGTTAAGAGAAGCGTTTGCTGACGTAGAGCAAATTTTCAATTAAGGCCTCTGACCTATGTGCCTTTAGAAAGCGCCTAATCGGAAACATTAACGCCGAACCATTTTCTAAAAGGCAGTTCTAGTGGCCTACGTTAGAGCGGTTCATTGGCGGTTCACGAAATGGTTCCAACCGCAGCTCAAGCCGATAGCAGTAGGTGACGTGGTGATAATTGTAGACGATGCCGCTAAACGTTATACTTGGCCAAAGGGAAGAGTGATCGACGTTCATCGTTGGAAAGACGGACAGGTGCGAAGCGCAGTCGTTCGCTCAGTAGATGGACTTATGAAGCGACCAACAGTGAAGCTGGCCGTACTGTATTTGGAGAGTAATCCACCGCACGAAGACGCTAGTGATTTACGGTGTGGTGAATGTTGCGGTGCAGGGTTAATTGCCGCCCCGCGCCAGTAGAAAGGCTTACCCAACGCGGACCTGGTTTTTATTCTCTTTCATTCGAAGAAGAACAGTTAGAATTTACTTTATCTTTGCTTGCACTGGTGACAGAGCGGCAACCCGCTATGACGGCGCGCTAGTCACAGAAAATTAGGCAAGCAGGAAAATCGTGAAAAGGAGAGAAAAACACAAATGTAAGATGAAATAAAAACATGTGAGAAATTTGAATTAACATTGAAATAAAGATTTCAGCCAACCGATCTAACCGATCGATTTGCCCCACAAATTGTGCAACTGAATATAGCGCAATACAACACAAATCGGCGTTTAATTGTTTGGCTAGAGGGCTCGGGATATATGTTCGATTCGCGACCTTTTTTGGAGCTGTCCCACGTCACAACCTGAACATTTTCTACAGACTGCAAGGGCATATAAGATATCTTCTTTGATATTTTCCTTGATAATCGTAGTATCTAGCTTAATTTTCCAATTAACAAAGATATAAATAAAAAACATTTCTTTGCCAAGAAATAAAATTAATAAGGTTAATTGATAAATTAATGATAGATACTACAATTGTATTAAGAAAATAAACATTCTTTCAAAATATTAGAGAGAATTAGCAAACTACAGCAGAAAATGTCTTTTCGGGTTATAGAACCTTCACAAAATGGATTTATCTTTGAAATAAAATATTTCTAACTAAAATGAGTATGATTCAGATGGGATGTATAATGAAAGAATATATATCTATGTAAGTCATGTTTAGCTCAAATGACAAACTGAAAAACAACCTCAAAATATAAAATTTCAACTTGTTATAAATATAAATATCAAAGAAACTAACTTCGGCTGTGCCTAAGTTTATATACCGTTGCAGTCCTTGGCATAATATTTTTACATGATCCAAATTCATTTTCTGTATCATCAATGCACAGATAAAACCTTCCAAAAATCATTTCCATTTCTTTTTCTTCTTCTTTTCCATGCTGCATGCTGCGATTGGCACGCATACACATGCAGTTTACGTAGCGTTGCGTCTGTGGGTATGCGTGTGGGTATGCGTGAGCCGATTTATATTGACTGTAACTTGTGTTATATTTATCCGATCTGAAATTTTGGGATCTGAAGTTTTATATCCAAAACTATCAAAGGAATAAATTTCATGGGGATACTCCAATCTTAATGAAAATGTTTCTTTTAGATACTTTAGATACTAGAGATACTCCAATTTCTTCATCTATATAGTATAGTTTCTTATATAACTATATGATATAATGGTCCGATCCTGACAATTTTTATACTTTATCTGCTCCGGGCTATAAGTAGCTCAAATATCAAGTTTCATCCCGATATCACTTAAGATGGCGGAAGAATATATATACTTTATGGGGTCGGAAGCGGTTCCTTCTGTGCGTTACAAACATCTGACCAATTTTATAATACTCTCTGCAAGGGTATAAAAACGAGCTAATTTTGAAAAATACAAATATGGCTTTTCAATTCTGAATCCAGTGCGGTTTGATTTTTAGTGTTGCACAGTGTTATTTGAATTCAATTTACATCAGCTTGTACCCTTGTCTTCTCTGGGTATTTAACCCATTCATAGGGACTGTGCAATGTTTTTGTCTACTCTAACCATACTTTTCTTCTTGATATTTTTGTTGCTAATGTTTCGAGGGAACGAAACAGTAGATTACTCATGTTATGTACAATTCTGTTTGATTTTCTCAATTAATAAGTTATTTGCCATACAGCAAATTTTTTCGGATTATAAAGGATGCTTTGTATTATGCTTTAGCCTTCATTCCTTCCTGTGATTTTTTTTACGACTGTTTCTTGGATCTTGCTCGGTCTTCTTGGATCTTGCTGGTCCATCGAGTCGTGATAGACACATAAGCAGACCAGATTCGTAACCACAGGCCGGTTTCAACGTCTGAGCAGCAGAATTGGGTAGTGCATGAACCAATACAAGAGGCCACACTCAATCTGGCATTTCTAAACACAGCACACTGGGTAAACTGATCAATCTAGCGAGTCATAAGGTTAAATCAACTTTTTAAAAATTCGTTAGGTTTGTTTTTTTTTTGTCACTACCAACACTTGACATAGATTTTCGATGCACTCCTGATCAGTTACCAGCTTTGAAAGTGAAAAGATGTTGAGCACGTGGCAAATACATTATTTGGTTGCACTTTTTTATGTTTGTTGATTAATTATCAACTTGGAGCAAACAGACCCAATAACTTTTGTTTTCTTTTAGAAAAGGTATGGTTTCAAAAACTGTTTTATCAAGTATGGTTTTGAACCTTACGTTATTAAATTCAAGCTAGAACTAGCATTTATGTATCGTGTGAGTGTGACTTAACGTGCTCAAAATGGTAACCATCTATGACCATCTGTTAAGTTTATTACCCCTTTCAGGTGATAAGAAAGTTATAGTTTTAAAAGAACTTATATTTGGTACAATTTTAATAAACAGAAATCGAATCAGCAGATAGTGCGGTATGCCAAAATTACGCAGGGCATATAGTATGCAAGGCCATCTTGCCGTGTTAAATGCAACATTGTTGGGCTCCTCCTTTCCATAGGTCACAGGCATTGCATTACGTGCTATGGTCACCACTTTTTGGATTGCGTTGATAGTAGATCGCGGCTTTCGAAAGCCAAATTGATTTTCTGACAGTGCGCTGGTGGAGTTTAATGCCTCAACTAGTCTGTCCGCCAAAACTCTTTCGAGGACTTTGCCTGTCGTGTCTATGAACGTTCAACGGTGAACGATGAGATTTATCACGATTTTATACGATCTGCAATATATGCGGTCTTCATATTTGCTGCGGCGAATTGCCAGTTCGAAATTCCTGCGCTTCTGCTCTCTTTCAGATTCAGCACTTACTAGGTTCCGTTGTTGTCTCCTTCTGGCCATATGTCATCGCTTGCGAAGGTTGATAATTTTATCATTCTACCAGTATATCGAGATGTGTTTCCATTCCTTTTCCTGCGCTTCTGCTCTCTTTCAGATTCAGCACTTACTAGGTTCCGTTGTTGTCTCCTTCTGGCCATATGTCATCGCTTGCAAAGGTTGATAATTTTATCATTCTACCAGTATATCGAGATGTGTTTCCATTCCTTTTCTGTTGTACAGTTGGGGTCTCGCTGTTGGCCTGTCCTATATTCACCGGCTCTTTATAGTGCAGAGAATTGCCTTCTGATCGCTAGATATGTAGATATCGTTAATTTCCCACCGTGCTTAAGGGCAGAGCGCATTGTAAGCACAAGTGTCAGGTTAACCATCGAGCCCAAATCGCCCCGCTGAAACGTACATTTCTCGACTGTGCCCAGTGGTCCAGGCTGCCCTTTTAGCGGAACTTTAGTAGCAACTTGCAAAAATGTAGACACATTCTACTGAAAATTTTAATTTAAGATAATTAACATATTTGTAATATATTTGAAAAAAAATTAATCGGAATCAGATGAATCCGAGTCACTAAAAGATTCTTTAAAAGCATTTAGCCGGTTTTGTCCAAATTAATTTCTTTGAAAGTAGCTATTGTTGTTTTGGGGAGAGTCGTTATAAGTGTATCCGATGAAACAAGTAATCCATTCATAACATCTTGCATTGTATTACTTCTCTTGTCCTTACGGGAATGTTTTAAGCGTGTATTTTTAAAATGCTTTTCCTGGCTTCAAGTGCTTCTTAGGACATTATTCCATTATGAAGTGCTGTATTGTTGATGATGTTCGCTTCATATATTAAAACTTTATGTACAGATGACGGCATGTAAAACCATAAATATTTGTCGACATACATTTAAGCTGTTTTCATGACATATGAGCTGAATGAATCAGTATTGACTTGATATCCACGAGTCATTATCCTTAATATAACACTAAACCTAGAGCTTCGCTTACTCCAGTAATGTCGGCTACTAAATTTGGTTGGCTAAAAAACCGTCTGGCAGTATTTACATTGTTGGTATAGCCACTACCACCCACTGGAAAATCCACCAAAAAGCCCATTTGTTTTCTAAGTTGGAGTTGGCTTTCAGATTTTCTAGCTTCTACCTTTGCCTTATCATTACCTTTTTTTGGAAGTCTGTAAGCAATATGCAGAACGCACTCAAAAAATCGTATCCACGCATGCAATCTTCATAATCCATACTTTAAAAAATCTGCATCAATTCCATAACTTTTTATTAAGCTAATGTTATTCATATTCTTTGGTACGGCTCTACAAATTCCACATATCACATATAGGTGCTACTGCAAGGACTCTAATTCTTTTGCAATCGAGCATCGTCTTGTGAAATTCGTGAGTAATTGTATATAAATTGGTCGCTATCTGATCTAATTAAATCGCTTGTTTCATTTTGGCAAATTAGTTTTTAAGGCCGACAATAGCGAGTTGAGGGAGGTCGTTGTTTTTTCCACAAAACTTTTGATCCTGAATTTGTAATGGCACAAGGAAAACAGTAAAAAGGTGTTAATCGAGCATATTGGTTTTACCATTTTCAAACTTTTGCCGGTATGTTGCGTATCCACTTCTTCCATCACAGTCCCACAGTATTATTAAATTTTTTCCAATAATTGATTATCAAAATCCGGGGAGTTCGCCTGTATAATTTGACTAAATGTATGGTGGACCAAGCTTTGCAAAGTTGTTTTTGATGAATAGTCTGAATATATTAAGTAGCTCAGATAGCACATAACCTTAGCTGAATGCAACCCTTGGTAACTCGGATATATATCAGCATTCCTCTCCTTAGCACTACATCCCATTAGCTTGTATGTGTGCTTCGTGTAGCCTACATTCATAAGTAGAGCCAGAACTTCAGCCGATGAGTACGGATTTGGCAATTGTACTTTTGCGTCCAACGACCTTTTAATTTTTTGTCCTGCAGTCTCGTTTGCATTAAGCTGTGTAACGATTTTTGATGCGGTTCGCATTCCAGATTATACAGGTTAGTGCTTGTACCATTAATTCATTGCACGTGGCTCAGTTTACCAAACTTGACACTTTTCTGGACTGTACTTTAGGGCAGAGATCCCCGAAATCCTTCTTAGGTCGAGACATGTCTGAATTTGACGTAAAACTATACATAAAGAGCTCATTATCAAGCCATGCCTTTTTTTCGAAGAGTCATTTGTTGTAATGGCATGCCATCCATTTTTCTAAAAGGCCAGCTTACAAAGTTTGTTATTTTTTTGGTAATTTCCTCGATTTCCTTTTTTGATAGATTTATGGTTTTACATGCCGTCATCTGTAATAAGCAGTTACTTCACCAATAGATGGCCTTACAAAAATATAAAAGAATATACATCACTGGTGGTGTACCACAGGGACTATTGTTGTGGAATGGCAAAGCATGGAATGTTCTTGTAAGCAGTATACAGGCCAATATAGTTACTTCACCAACAGATGGTACCTTGGGGTAGTCATCTACACTTCAAAGACCACATCTCAGCTACGGCCAAAAAGACCAGAATAACTATCTCAGGCATATCACGCGTAATGCCCAATGAAAGAGGACTAAGCCAGATACGCAAAAAGCTGTGGCATGGAGTCATCAAGGCAATAATGCTTTTCGGTGTTCGGTTCGGTCAGAAGCAACTTCCTCGTAGTCATACGCCCAAGAATTGAAATCCATAAACATAATCAGCGCGGTAAGGGTCTGCAGTGCCAAAAAAAAAAGACAAACTCTACAGGTACAAGCGCGCGGCTTAAGCATTTTAGATGGCAAACTTTTGAGCTGTCCCGGCTGTTTTCGTAGCTATCTACACGGTTCAGACACGTACAAGCCCAGAATGCGCATGATGCGCAATGGAGAAGACGGAACGGCTGACCATATGCTCTTTAGGTGTGGACGTTTCATAAAAGTCGTAGAAGTCAACTTGGTCCCACTAATTATTCGTCGCAGGGAAAACTGTGTCAACTAGCTCGTAGCCATCGAGCTTTGCAGAGTAGAGTAGCTGAAACGAAGGACCTGAGAGGAGACAGCGGGTGGAAGCACGCCGGTATAACAAGATCCTTATTCTAATATGGGGTAATGAAGTATAAAGTATTTAGGTAACGTACGGATCCTTAAACTCCTTCGACCAACGCTTTATAAAGCAAAGAACACTTTTAGCCCTACTAACTGTAGTCGGTACTAGGTTTATGGTCTATTGATATCCCCAAACAATTATTTCTAATGGGAAATTAATTAAAAAGTAACTTGTTAATTGGGGAGAACCTCTATAAAAAGACGTTGGCACTTAGAACAGTTTAGCGATAGCAAGTTAACACTACAGCACCCCTAAAATGCATTCAGGTCTGCTTGCAGGGTGTGGCATGAAAGAGCGATTAGCGATTTTTACATGATCGGCGTACCTAGGAACTTTGGAATTTGTAAGAACGATGGGGAGATCATTCATGGAAATGGTGAAGATTAAGAGAGTACCTAAAAAAAAAACCTTCTATTGCTTAGATATTGTGCGTTCCAAGCAAGCAGATCATCCGGAAAGCAGAGCAAATTGAGCTTATGTAATAGTAGGGCATGGTTTACCGAATCAAAAGCTTTGTTGAAACCTGTATATGTGACATCAGTTTGCTTTTGTTTTTTTTAAACTTTAGATTACAATGGATGTAAACTGTAAAATGTTACCCATGCTGGTACGCCGAAAAATAGATTTACATAAATGCTGTATTTGAGACGTCATAAATTTCTCAAAACAGCTTAGGTATCACTAACAATTTAGATATTAGAAATATAAAAAAGTTCTTCTGTAATTAGTAACGTCAGATTTATTGCCACATTTGTGCAGACGTAAAATAAACGAATCCTTTTATATAGTTGGAAACTCGGCGGGGTAACGGACCACTCCAAAAGCTTAAGTTAAGGTAAACACAATGACACCGCACAGAACCTCAGGAATTACGAGCGAATACTGTCTGGGTGTGTATTGCGACTTGATCATCATTAGTTTTTCAGGTACCGAACTTTTCTTTATAATAAAATTAAGAATGCAGTTGGATTTCGTTATGTGATAAGGATATATCTGACAAGAGTTGTACTTAGTGAATATGTACGTAGTCGAGAAAAAATCAGCAAATAAATTAAAAATAGATTGATCAGAAGAGGCCCAAACATTATTAGATGAAATTCGCTTTGAGTTAACAAAACTATAGAACTCCTGGGAATTTTCCGCGAACTGCAACCTGCAACGTTGTAAGAATTTATTATAGCATTAAGAATTATGAACAGTAGAATTCGATCTAGCAACCTAGTCACACTAATGGTTATCATAATTTATAATTAAAAAAAAAATTTAAATAGATAACATACACCCTTAAATTAAAATGATTTATTTAATTCGCTAAAATGTATGTAGCCATGTTTTTTGGTCTGTCTTGGTGATCTACTAAGTCTAAGAGACTATAAATACTAGTGTACAGGCAGAGCAAGTTTATTTCAAAGTTTTGGAGGGATGCTCCGTTATTTTAAGATTTATTTATTTTATACGATCTGCAATATATGCGGTCTTCATATTTGCTGCGGCGAATTGCCAGTTCGAAATTCCTGCGCTTCTGCTCTCTTTCAGATTCAGCAGTTACTAGGTTCCGTTGTTGTCTCCTTCTGGCCATATGTCATCGCTTGCGAAGGTTGATAATTTTATCATTCTACCAGTATATCGAGATGTGTTTCCATTCCTTTTCCTGCGCTTCTGCTCTCTTTCAGATTCAGCACTTACTAGGTTCCGTTGTTGTCTCCTTCTGGCCATATGTCATCGCTTGCAAAGGTTGATAATTTTATCATTCTACCAGTATATCGAGATGTGTTTCCATTCCTTTTCTGTTGTACAGTTGGGGTCTCGCTGTTGGCCTGTCCTATATTCACCGGCTCTTTATAGTGCAGAGAATTGCCTTCTGATCGCTAGATATGTAGATATCGTTAATTTCCCACCGTGCTTAAGGGCAGAGCGCATTGTAAGCACAAGTGTCAGGTTAACCATCGAGCCCAAATCGCCCCGCTGAAACGTACATTTCTCGACTGTGCCCAGTGGGCCAGGCTGCCCTTTTAGCGGAACTTTAGTAGCAACTTGCAAAAATGTAGACACATTCTACTGAAAATTTTAATTTAAGATAATTAACATATTTGTAATATATTTGAAAAAAAATTAATCGGAATCAGATGAATCCGAGTCACTAAAAGATTCTTTAAAAGCATTTAGCCGGTTTTGTCCAAATTAATTTCTTTGAAAGTAGCTATTGTTGTTTTGGGGAGAGTCGTTATAAGTGTATCCGATGAAACAAGTAATCCATTCATAACATCTTGCATTGTATTACTTCTCTTGTCCTTACGGGAATGTTTTAAGCGTGTATTTTTAAAATGCTTTTCCTGGCTTCAAGTGCTTCTTAGGACATTATTCCATTATGAAGTGCTGTATTGTTGATGATGTTCGCTTCATATATTAAAACTTTATGTACAGATGACGGCATGTAAAACCATAAATATTTGTCGACATACATTTAAGCTGTTTTCATGACGTATGAGCTGAATGAATCAGTATTGACTTGATATCCACGAGTCATTATCCTTAATATAACACTAAACCTAGAGCTTCGCTTACTCCAGTAATGTCGGCTACTAAATTTGGTTGGCTAAAAAACCGTCTGGCAGTATTTACATTGTTGGTATAGCCACTACCACCCACTGGAAAATCCACCAAAAAGCCCATTTGTTTTCTAAGTTGGAGTTGGCTTTCAGATTTTCTAGCTTCTACCTTTGCCTTATCATTACCTTTTTTTGGAAGTCTGTAAGCAATATGCAGAACGCACTCAAAAAATCGTATCCACGCATGCAATCTTCATAATCCATACTTTAAAAAATCTGCATCAATTCCATAACTTTTTATTAAGCTAATGTTATTCATATTCTTTGGTACGGCTCTACAAATTCCACATATCACATATAGGTGCTACTGCAAGGACTCTAATTCTTTTGCAATCGAGCATCGTCTTGTGAAATTCGTGAGTAATTGTATATAAATTGGTCGCTATCTGATCTAATTAAATCGCTTGTTTCATTTTGGCAAATTAGTTTTTAAGGCCGACAATAGCGAGTTGAGGGAGGTCGTTGTTTTTTCCACAAAACTTTTGATCCTGAATTTGTAATAATGGCACAAGGAAAACAGTAAAAAGGTGTTAATCGAGCATATTGGTTTTACCATTTTCAAACTTTTGCCGGTATGTTGCGTATCCACTTCTTCCATCACAGTCCCACAGTATTATTAAATTTTTTCCAATAATTGATTATCAAAATCCGGGGAGTTCGCCTGTATAATTTGACTAAATGTATGGTGGACCAAGCTTTGCAAAGTTGTTTTTGATGAATAGTCTGAATATATTAAGTAGCTCAGATAGCACATAACCTTAGCTGAATGCAACCCTTGGTAACTCGGATATATATCAGCATTCCTCTCCTTAGCACTACATCCCATTAGCTTGTATGTGTGCTTCGTGTAGCCTACATTCATAAGTAGAGCCAGAACTTCAGCCGATGAGTACGGATTTGGCAATTGTACTTTTGCGTCCAACGACCTTTTAATTTTTTGTCCTGCAGTCTCGTTTGCATTAAGCTGTGTAACGATTTTTGATGCGGTTCGCATTCCAAATTATACAGGTTAGTGCTTGTACCATTAATTCATTGCACGTGGCTCAGTTTACCAAACTTGACACTTTTCTGGACTGTACTTTAGGGCAGAGATCCCCGAAATCCTTCTTAGGTCGAGACATGTCTGAATTTGACGTAAAACTATACATAAAGAGCTCATTATCAAGCCATGCCTTTTTTTCGAAGAGTCATTTGTTGTAATGGCATGCCATCCATTTTTCTAAAAGGCCAGCTTACAAAGTTTGTTATTTTTTGGTAATTTCCTCGATTTCCTTTTTTGATAGATTTATGGTTTTACATGCCGTCATCTGTAATAAGCAGTTGCTTCACCAATAGATGACCTTACAAAAATATAAAAGAATATACATCACTGGTGGTGTACCACAGGGACTATTGTTGTGGAATGGCAAAGCATGGAATGTTCTTGTAAGCAGTATACAGGCCAATATAGTTACTTCACCAACAGATGGTACCTTGGGGTAGTCATCTACACTTTAAAGACCACATCTCAGCTACGGCCAAAAAGACCAGAATAACTATCTCAGGCATATCACGCGTAATGCCCAATGAAAGAGGACTAAGCCAGATACGCAAAAAGCTGTGGCATGGAGTCATCAAGGCAATAATGCTTTTCGGTGTTCGGTTCGGTCAGAAGCAACTTCCTCGTAGTCATACGCCCAAGAATTGAAATCCATAAACATAATCAGCGCGGTAAGGGTCTGCAGTGCCAAAAAAAAAAGACAAACTCTACAGGTACAAGCGCGCGGCTTAAGCATTTTAGATGGCAAACTTTTGAGCTGTCCCGGCTGTTTTCGTAGCTATCTACACGGTTCAGACACGTACAAGCCCAGAATGCGCATGATGCGCAATGGAGAAGACGGAACGGCTGACCATATGCTCTTTAGGTGTGGACGTTTCATACGAGTCGTAGAAGTCAACTTGGTCCCACTAATTATTCGTCGCAGGGAAAACTGTGTCAACTAGCTCGTAGCCATCGAGCTTTGCAGAGTAGAGTAGCTGAAACGAAGGACCTGAGAGGAGACAGCGGGTGGAAGCACGCCGGTATAACAAGATCCTTATTCTAATATGGGGTAATGAAGTATAAAGTATTTAGGTAACGTACGGATCCTTAAACTCCTTCGACCAACGCTTTATAAAGCAAAGAACACTTTTAGCCCTACTAACTGTAGTCGGTACTAGGTTTATGGTCTATTGATATCCCCAAACAATTATTTCTAACGGGAAATTAATTAAAAAGTAACTTGTTAATTGGGGAGAACCTCTATAAAAAGACGTAGTTTGGCACTTAGAACAGTTTAGCGATAGCAAGTTAACACTACAGCACCCCTAAAATGCATTCAGGTCTGCTTGCAGGGTGTGGCATGAAAGAGCGATTAGCGATTTTTACATGATCGGCGTACCTAGGAACTTTGGAATTTGTAAGAACGATGGGGAGATCATTCATGGAAATGGTGAAGATTAAGAGAGTACCTAAAAAAAAAACCTTCTATTGCTTAGATATTGTGCGTTCCAAGCAAGCAGATCATCCGGAAAGCAGAGCAAATTGAGCTTATGTAATAGTAGGGCATGGTTTACCGAATCAAAAGCTTTGTTGAAACCTGTATATGTGACATCAGTTTGCTTTTGTTTTTTTTAAACTTTAGATTACAATGGATGTAAACTGTAAAATGTTACCCATGCTGGTACGCCGAAAAATAGATTTACATAAATGCTGTATTTGAGACGTCATAAATTTCTCAAAACAGCTTAGGTATCACTAACAATTTAGATATTAGAAATATAAAAAAGTTCTTCTGTAATTAGTAACGTCAGATTTATTGCCACATTTGTGCAGACGTAAAATAAACGAATCCTTTTATATAGTTGGAAACTCGGCGGGGTAACGGACCACTCCAAAAGCTTAAGTTAAGGTAAACACAATGACACCGCACAGAACCTCAGGAATTACGAGCGAATACTGTCTGGGTGTGTATTGCGACTTGATCATCATTAGTTTTTCAGGTACCGAACTTTTCTTTATAATAAAATTAAGAATGCAGTTGGATTTCGTTATGTGATAAGGATATATCTGACAAGAGTTGTACTTAGTGAATATGTACGTAGTCGAGAAAAAATCAGCAAATAAATTAAAAATAGATTGATCAGA
Source organism: Drosophila willistoni (assembly GCF_018902025.1). Lineage (NCBI taxonomy): Eukaryota > Metazoa > Arthropoda > Insecta > Diptera > Drosophilidae > Drosophila > Drosophila willistoni. The sequence continues at coordinate 1,879,865 of NW_025814133.1, read as the reverse complement.
AGAGGCCCAAACATTATTAGATGAAATTCGCTTTGAGTTAACAAAACTATAGAACTCCTGGGAATTTTCCGCGAACTGCAACCTGCAACGTTGTAAGAATTTATTATAGCATTAAGAATTATGAACAGTAGAATTCGATCTAGCAACCTAGTCACACTAATGGTTATCATAATTTATAATTAAAAAAAAAATTTAAATAGATAACATACACCCTTAAATTAAAATGATTTATTTAATTCGCTAAAATGTATGTAGCCATGTTTTTTGGTCTGTCTTGGTGATCTACTAAGTCTAAGAGACTATAAATACTAGTGTACAGGCAGAGCAAGTTTATTTCAAAGTTTTGGAGGGATGCTCCGTTATTTTAAGATTTATTTATTTTATACGATCTGCAATATATGCGGTCTTCATATTTGCTGCGGCGAATTGCCAGTTCGAAATTCCTGCGCTTCTGCTCTCTTTCAGATTCAGCAGTTACTAGGTTCCGTTGTTGTCTCCTTCTGGCCATATGTCATCGCTTGCAAAGGTTGATAATTTTATCATTCTACCAGTATATCGAGATGTGTTTCCATTCCTTTTCCTGCGCTTCTGCTCTCTTTCAGATTCAGCACTTACTAGGTTCCGTTGTTGTCTCCTTCTGGCCATATGTCATCGCTTGCAAAGGTTGATAATTTTATCATTCTACCAGTATATCGAGATGTGTTTCCATTCCTTTTCTGTTGTACAGTTGGGGTCTCGCTGTTGGCCTGTCCTATATTCACCGGCTCTTTATAGTGCAGAGAATTGCCTTCTGATCGCTAGATATGTAGATATCGTTAATTTCCCACCGTGCTTAAGGGCAGAGCGCATTGTAAGCACAAGTGTCAGGTTAACCATCGAGCCCAAATCGCCCCGCTGAAACGTACATTTCTCGACTGTGCCCAGTGGGCCAGGCTGCCCTTTTAGCGGAACTTTAGTAGCAACTTGCAAAAATGTAGACACATTCTACTGAAAATTTTAATTTAAGATAATTAACATATTTGTAATATATTTGAAAAAAAATTAATCGGAATCAGATGAATCCGAGTCACTAAAAGATTCTTTAAAAGCATTTAGCCGGTTTTGTCCAAATTAATTTCTTTGAAAGTAGCTATTGTTGTTTTGGGGAGAGTCGTTATAAGTGTATCCGATGAAACAAGTAATCCATTCATAACATCTTGCATTGTATTACTTCTCTTGTCCTTACGGGAATGTTTTAAGCGTGTATTTTTAAAATGCTTTTCCTGGCTTCAAGTGCTTCTTAGGACATTATTCCATTATGAAGTGCTGTATTGTTGATGATGTTCGCTTCATATATTAAAACTTTATGTACAGATGACGGCATGTAAAACCATAAATATTTGTCGACATACATTTAAGCTGTTTTCATGACGTATGAGCTGAATGAATCAGTATTGACTTGATATCCACGAGTCATTATCCTTAATATAACACTAAACCTAGAGCTTCGCTTACTCCAGTAATGTCGGCTACTAAATTTGGTTGGCTAAAAAACCGTCTGGCAGTATTTACATTGTTGGTATAGCCACTACCACCCACTGGAAAATCCACCAAAAAGCCCATTTGTTTTCTAAGTTGGAGTTGGCTTTCAGATTTTCTAGCTTCTACCTTTGCCTTATCATTACCTTTTTTTGGAAGTCTGTAAGCAATATGCAGAACGCACTCAAAAAATCGTATCCACGCATGCAATCTTCATAATCCATACTTTAAAAAATCTGCATCAATTCCATAACTTTTTATTAAGCTAATGTTATTCATATTCTTTGGTACGGCTCTACAAATTCCACATATCACATATAGGTGCTACTGCAAGGACTCTAATTCTTTTGCAATCGAGCATCGTCTTGTGAAATTCGTGAGTAATTGTATATAAATTGGTCGCTATCTGATCTAATTAAATCGCTTGTTTCATTTTGGCAAATTAGTTTTTAAGGCCGACAATAGCGAGTTGAGGGAGGTCGTTGTTTTTTCCACAAAACTTTTGATCCTGAATTTGTAATAATGGCACAAGGAAAACAGTAAAAAGGTGTTAATCGAGCATATTGGTTTTACCATTTTCAAACTTTTGCCGGTATGTTGCGTATCCACTTCTTCCATCACAGTCCCACAGTATTATTAAATTTTTTCCAATAATTGATTATCAAAATCCGGGGAGTTCGCCTGTATAATTTGACTAAATGTATGGTGGACCAAGCTTTGCAAAGTTGTTTTTGATGAATAGTCTGAATATATTAAGTAGCTCAGATAGCACATAACCTTAGCTGAATGCAACCCTTGGTAACTCGGATATATATCAGCATTCCTCTCCTTAGCACTACATCCCATTAGCTTGTATGTGTGCTTCGTGTAGCCTACATTCATAAGTAGAGCCAGAACTTCAGCCGATGAGTACGGATTTGGCAATTGTACTTTTGCGTCCAACGACCTTTTAATTTTTTGTCCTGCAGTCTCGTTTGCATTAAGCTGTGTAACGATTTTTGATGCGGTTCGCATTCCAGATTATACAGGTTAGTGCTTGTACCATTAATTCATTGCACGTGGCTCAGTTTACCAAACTTGACACTTTTCTGGACTGTACTTTAGGGCAGAGATCCCCGAAATCCTTCTTAGGTCGAGACATGTCTGAATTTGACGTAAAACTATACATAAAGAGCTCATTATCAAGCCATGCCTTTTTTTCGAAGAGTCATTTGTTGTAATGGCATGCCATCCATTTTTCTAAAAGGCCAGCTTACAAAGTTTGTTATTTTTTGGTAATTTCCTCGATTTCCTTTTTTGATAGATTTATGGTTTTACATGCCGTCATCTGTAATAAGCAGTTGCTTCACCAATAGATGACCTTACAAAAATATAAAAGAATATACATCACTGGTGGTGTACCACAGGGACTATTGTTGTGGAATGGCAAAGCATGGAATGTTCTTGTAAGCAGTATACAGGCCAATATAGTTACTTCACCAACAGATGGTACCTTGGGGTAGTCATCTACACTTTAAAGACCACATCTCAGCTACGGCCAAAAAGACCAGAATAACTATCTCAGGCATATCACGCGTAATGCCCAATGAAAGAGGACTAAGCCAGATACGCAAAAAGCTGTGGCATGGAGTCATCAAGGCAATAATGCTTTTCGGTGTTCGGTTCGGTCAGAAGCAACTTCCTCGTAGTCATACGCCCAAGAATTGAAATCCATAAACATAATCAGCGCGGTAAGGGTCTGCAGTGCCAAAAAAAAAGACAAACTCTACAGGTACAAGCGCGCGGCTTAAGCATTTTAGATGGCAAACTTTTGAGCTGTCCCGGCTGTTTTCGTAGCTATCTACACGGTTCAGACACGTACAAGCCCAGAATGCGCATGATGCGCAATGGAGAAGACGGAACGGCTGACCATATGCTCTTTAGGTGTGGACGTTTCATACGAGTCGTAGAAGTCAACTTGGTCCCACTAATTATTCGTCGCAGGGAAAACTGTGTCAACTAGCTCGTAGCCATCGAGCTTTGCAGAGTAGAGTAGCTGAAACGAAGGACCTGAGAGGAGACAGCGGGTGGAAGCACGCCGGTATAACAAGATCCTTATTCTAATATGGGGTAATGAAGTATAAAGTATTTAGGTAACGTACGGATCCTTAAACTCCTTCGACCAACGCTTTATAAAGCAAAGAACACTTTTAGCCCTACTAACTGTAGTCGGTACTAGGTTTATGGTCTATTGATATCCCCAAACAATTATTTCTAACGGGAAATTAATTAAAAAGTAACTTGTTAATTGGGGAGAACCTCTATAAAAAGACGTAGTTTGGCACTTAGAACAGTTTAGCGATAGCAAGTTAACACTACAGCACCCCTAAAATGCATTCAGGTCTGCTTGCAGGGTGTGGCATGAAAGAGCGATTAGCGATTTTTACATGATCGGCGTACCTAGGAACTTTGGAATTTGTAAGAACGATGGGGAGATCATTCATGGAAATGGTGAAGATTAAGAGAGTACCTAAAAAAAAAACCTTCTATTGCTTAGATATTGTGCGTTCCAAGCAAGCAGATCATCCGGAAAGCAGAGCAAATTGAGCTTATGTAATAGTAGGGCATGGTTTACCGAATCAAAAGCTTTGTTGAAACCTGTATATGTGACATCAGTTTGCTTTTGTTTTTTTTAAACTTTAGATTACAATGGATGTAAACTGTAAAATGTTACCCATGCTGGTACGCCGAAAAATAGATTTACATAAATGCTGTATTTGAGACGTCATAAATTTCTCAAAACAGCTTAGGTATCACTAACAATTTAGATATTAGAAATATAAAAAAGTTCTTCTGTAATTAGTAACGTCAGATTTATTGCCACATTTGTGCAGACGTAAAATAAACGAATCCTTTTATATAGTTGGAAACTCGGCGGGGTAACGGACCACTCCAAAAGCTTAAGTTAAGGTAAACACAATGACACCGCACAGAACCTCAGGAATTACGAGCGAATACTGTCTGGGTGTGTATTGCGACTTGATCATCATTAGTTTTTCAGGTACCGAACTTTTCTTTATAATAAAATTAAGAATGCAGTTGGATTTCGTTATGTGATAAGGATATATCTGACAAGAGTTGTACTTAGTGAATATGTACGTAGTCGAGAAAAAATCAGCAAATAAATTAAAAATAGATTGATCAGAAGAGGCCCAAACATTATTAGATGAAATTCGCTTTGAGTTAACAAAACTATAGAACTCCTGGGAATTTTCCGCGAACTGCAACCTGCAACGTTGTAAGAATTTATTATAGCATTAAGAATTATGAACAGTAGAATTCGATCTAGCAACCTAGTCACACTAATGGTTATCATAATTTATAATTAAAAAAAAAATTTAAATAGATAACATACACCCTTAAATTAAAATGATTTATTTAATTCGCTAAAATGTATGTAGCCATGTTTTTTGGTCTGTCTTGGTGATCTACTAAGTCTAAGAGACTATAAATACTAGTGTACAGGCAGAGCAAGTTTATTTCAAAGTTTTGGAGGGATGCTCCGTTATTTTAAGATTTATTTGTTTTATACGATCTGCAATATATGCGGTCTTCATATTTGCTGCGGCGAATTGCCAGTTCGAAATTCCTGCGCTTCTGCTCTCTTTCAGATTCAGCAGTTACTAGGTTCCGTTGTTGTCTCCTTCTGGCCATATGTCATCGCTTGCGAAGGTTGATAATTTTATCATTCTACCAGTATATCGAGATGTGTTTCCATTCCTTTTCCTGCGCTTCTGCTCTCTTTCAGATTCAGCACTTACTAGGTTCCGTTGTTGTCTCCTTCTGGCCATATGTCATCGCTTGCAAAGGTTGATAATTTTATCATTCTACCAGTATATCGAGATGTGTTTCCATTCCTTTTCTGTTGTACAGTTGGGGTCTCGCTGTTGGCCTGTCCTATATTCACCGGCTCTTTATAGTGCAGAGAATTGCCTTCTGATCGCTAGATATGTAGATATCGTTAATTTCCCACCGTGCTTAAGGGCAGAGCGCATTGTAAGCACAAGTGTCAGGTTAACCATCGAGCCCAAATCGCCCCGCTGAAACGTACATTTCTCGACTGTGCCCAGTGGGCCAGGCTGCCCTTTTAGCGGAACTTTAGTAGCAACTTGCAAAAATGTAGACACATTCTACTGAAAATTTTAATTTAAGATAATTAACATATTTGTAATATATTTGAAAAAAAATTAATCGGAATCAGATGAATCCGAGTCACTAAAAGATTCTTTAAAAGCATTTAGCCGGTTTTGTCCAAATTAATTTCTTTGAAAGTAGCTATTGTTGTTTTGGGGAGAGTCGTTATAAGTGTATCCGATGAAACAAGTAATCCATTCATAACATCTTGCATTGTATTACTTCTCTTGTCCTTACGGGAATGTTTTAAGCGTGTATTTTTAAAATGCTTTTCCTTAATATAACATTAAACCTAGAGCTTCGCTTACTCCAGTAATGTCGGCTACTAAATTTGGTTGGCTAAAAAACCGTCTGGCAGTATTTACATTGTTGGTATAGCCACTACCACCCACTGGAAAATCCACCAAAAAGCCCATTTGTTTTCTAAGTTGGAGTTGGCTTTCAGATTTTCTAGCTTCTACCTTTGCCTTATCATTACCTTTTTTTGGAAGTCTGTAAGCAATATGCAGAACGCACTCAAAAAATCGTATCCACGCATGCAATCTTCATAATTCATACTTTAAAAAATCTGCATCAATTGCATAACTTTTTATTAAGCTAATGTTATTCATATTCTTTGGTACCGCTCTACAAATTCCACATATCACATATAGGTGCTACTGCAAGGACTCTAATTCTTTTGCAATCGAGCATCGTCTTGTGAAATTCGTGAGTAATTGTATATAAATTGGTCGCTATCTGATCTAATTAAATCGCTTGTTTCATTTTGGCAAATTAGTTTTTAAGGCCGACAATAGCGAGTTGAGGGAGGTCGTTGTTTTTTCCACAAAACTTTTGATCCTGAATTTGTAATGGCACAAGGAAAACAGTAAAAAGGTGTTAATCGAGCATATTGGTTTTACCATTTTCAAACTTTTGCCGGTATGTTGCGTATCCACTTCTTCCATCACAGTCCCACAGTATTATTAAATTTTTTTCCAATAATTGATTATCAAAATCCGGGGAGTTCGCCTGTATAATTTGACTAAATGTATGGTGGACCAAGCTTTGCAAAGTTGTTTTTGATGAATAGTCTGAATATATTAAGTAGCTCAGATAGCACATAACCTTAGCTGAATGCAACCCTTGGTAACTCGGATATATATCAGCATTCCTCTCCTTAGCACTACATCCCATTAGCTTGTATGCTTCATAAGTAGAGCCAGAACTTCAGCCGATGAGTACGGATTTGGCAATTGTACTTTTGCGTCCAACGACCTTTTAATTTTTTGTCCTGCAGTCTCGTTTGCATTAAGCTGTGTAACGATTTTTGATGCGGTTCGCATTCCAGATTATACAGGTTAGTGCTTGTACCATTAATTCATTGCACGTGGCTCAGTTTACCAAACTTGACACTTTTCTGGACTGTACTTTAGGGCAGAGATCCCCGAAATCCTTCTTAGGTCGAGACATGTCTGAATTTGACGTAAAACTATACATAAAGAGCTCATTATCAAGCCATGCCTTTTTTTCGAAGAGTCATTTGTTGTAATGGCATGCCATCCGTTTTTCTTAAAGGCCAGCTTACAAAGTTTGTTATTTTTTTGGTAATTTCCTCGATTTCCTTTTTTGATAGATTTATGGTTTTACATGCCGTCATCTGTAATAAGCAGTTGCTTCACCAATAGATGACCTTACAAAAATATAAAAGAATATACATCACTGGTGGTGTACCACAGGGACTATTGTTGTGGAATGGCAAAGCATGGAATGTTCTTGTAAGCAGTATACAGGCCAATATAGTTACTTCACCAACAGATGGTACCTTGGGGTAGTCATCTACACTTCAAAGACCACATCTCAGCTACGGCCAAAAAGACCAGAATAACTATCTCAGGCATATCACGCGTAATGCCCAATGAAAGAGGACTAAGCCAGATACGCAAAAAGCTGTGGCATGGAGTCATCAAGGCAATAATGCTTTTCGGTGTTCGGTTTGGTCAGAAGCAACTTCCTCGTAGTCATACGCCCAAGAATTGAAATCCATAAACATAATCAGCGCGGTAAGGGTCTGCTGTGCCAAAAAAAAAGACAAACTCTACAGGTACAAGCGCGCGGCTTAAGCATTTTAGATGGCAAACTTTTGAGCTGTCCCGGCTGTTTTCGTAGCTATCTACACGGTTCAGACACGTACAAGCCCAGAATGCGCATGATGCGCAATGGAGAAGACGAAACGGCTGACCATATGCTCTTTAGGTCTGGACGTTTCATAAAAGTCGTAGAAGTCAACTTGGTCCCACTAATTATTCGTCGCAGGGAAAACTGTGTCAACTAGCTCGTAGCCATCGAGCTTTGCAGAGTAGAGTAGCTGAAACGAAGGACCTGAGAGGAGACAGCGGGTGGAAGCACGCCGGTATAACAAGATCCTTATTCTAATATGGGGTAATGAAGTATAAAGTATTTAGGTAACGTACGGATCCTTAAACTCCTTCGACCAACGCTTTATAAAGCAAAGAACACTTTTAGCCCTACTAACTGTAGTCGGTACTAGGTTTATGGTCTATTGATATCCCCAAACAATTATTTCTAACGGGAAATTAATTAAAAAGTAACTTGTTAATTGGGGAGAACCTCTATAAAAAGACGTAGTTTGGCACTTAGAACAGTTTAGCGATAGCAAGTTAACACTACAGCACCCCTAAAATGCATTCAGGTCTGCTTGCAGGGTGTGGCATGAAAGAGCGATTAGCGATTTTTACATGATCGGCGTACCTAGGAACTTTGGAATTTGTAAGAACGATGGGGAGATCATTCATGGAAATGGTGAAGATTAAGAGAGTACCTAAAAAAAAAACCTTCTATTGCTTAGATATTGTGCGTTCCAAGCAAGCAGATCATCCGGAAAGCAGAGCAAATTGAGCTTATGTAATAGTAGGGCATGGTTTACCGAATCAAAAGCTTTGTTGAAACCTGTATATGTGACATCAGTTTGCTTTTGTTTTTTTTTAAACTTTAGATTACAATGGATGTAAACTGTAAAATGTTACCCATGCTGGTACGCCGAAAAATAGATTTACATAAATGCTGTATTTGAGACGTCATAAATTTCTCAAAACAGCTTAGGTATCACTAACAATTTAGATATTAGAAATATAAAAAAGTTCTTCTGTAATTAGTAACGTCAGATTTATTGCCACATTTGTGCAGACGTAAAATAAACGAATCCTTTTATATAGTTGGAAACTCGGCGGGGTAACGGACCACTCCAAAAGCTTAAGTTAAGGTAAACACAATGACACCGCACAGAACCTCAGGAATTACGAGCGAATACTGTCTGGGTGTGTATTGCGACTTGATCATCATTAGTTTTTCAGGTACCGAACTTTTCTTTATAATAAAATTAAGAATGCAGTTGGATTTCGTTATGTGATAAGGATATATCTGACAAGAGTTGTACTTAGTGAATATGTACGTAGTCGAGAAAAAATCAGCAAATAAATTAAAAATAGATTGATCAGAAGAGGCCCAAAGAATTATGAACAGTAGAATTCGATCTAGCAACCTAGTCACACTAATGGTTATCATAATTTATAATTAAAAAAAAAATTTAAATAGATAACATACACCCTTAAATTAAAATGATTTATTTAATTCGCTAAAATGTATGTAGCCATGTTTTTTGGTCTGTCTTGGTGATCTACTAAGTCTAAGAGACTATAAATACTAGTGTACAGGCAGAGCAAGTTTATTTCAAAGTTTTGGAGGGATGCTCCGTTATTTTAAGATTTATTTATTTTATACGATCTACAATATATGCGGTCTTCATATTTGCTGCGGCGAATTGCCAGTTCGAAATTCCTGCGCTTCTGCTCTCTTTCAGATTCAGCACTTACTAGGTTCCGTTGTTGTCTCCTTCTGGCCATATGTCATCGCTTGCGAAGGTTGATAATTTTATCATTCTACCAGTATATCGAGATGTGTTTCCATTCCTTTTCCTGCGCTTCTGCTCTCTTTCAGATTCAGCACTTACTAGGTTCCGTTGTTGTCTCCTTCTGGCCATATGTCATCGCTTGCAAAGGTTGATAATTCACATTCTACTGAAAATTTTAATTTAAGATAATTAACATATTTGTAATATATTTGAAAAAAAATTAATCGGAATCAGATGAATCCGAGTCACTAAAAGATTCCTTAAAAGCATTTAGCCGGTTTTGTCCAAATTAATTTCTTTGAAAGTAGCTATTGTTGTTTTGGGGAGAGTCGTTATAAGTGTATCCGATGAAACAAGTAATCCATTCATAACATCTTGCATTGTATTACTTCTCTTGTCCTTACGGGAATGTTTTAAGCGTGTATTTTTAAAATGCTTTTCCTGGTTTCAAGTGCTTCTTAGGACATTATTCCATTATGAAGTGCTGTATTGTTGATGATGTTCAACAATATATATTATATATAATATACTTCATATATTAAAACTTTATGTACAGATGACGGCATGTAAAACCATAAATATTTGTCGACATACATTTAAGCTGTTTTCATGACATATGAGCTGAATGAATCAGTATTGACTTGATATCCACGAGTCATTATCCTTAATATAACACTAAACCTAGAGCTTCGCTTACTCCAGTAATGTCGGCTACTAAATTTGGTTGGCTAAAAAACCGTCTGGCAGTATTTACATTGTTGGTATAGCCACTACCACCCACTGGAAAATCCACCAAAAAGCCCATTTGTTTTCTAAGTTGGAGTTGGCTTTCAGATTTTCTAGCTTCTACCTTTGTCATTATCATTACCTTTTTTTGGAAGTCTGTAAGCGATATGCAGAACGCACTCAAAAAATCGTATCCACGCATGCAATCTTCATAATCCATACTTTAAAAAATCTGCATCAATTGCATAACTTTTTATTAAGCTAATGTTATTCATATTCTTTGGTACGGCTCTACAAATTCCACATATCACATATAGGTGCTACTGCAAGGACTCTAATTCTTTTGCAATCGAGCATCGTCTTGTGAAATTCGTGAGTAATTGTATATAAATTGGTCGCTATCTGATCTAATTAAATCGCTTGTTTCATTTTGGCAAATTAGTTTTTAAGGCCGACAATAGCGAGTTGAGGGAGGTCGTTGTTTTTTCCACAAAACTTTTGATCCTGAATTTGTAATGGCACAAGGAAAACAGTAAAATGGTGTTAATCGAGCATATTGGTTTTACCATTTTCAAACTTTTGCCGGTATGTTGCGTATCCACTTCTTCCATCACAGTCCCACAGTATTATTAAATTTTTTTCCAATAATTGATTATCAAAATCCGGGGAGTTCGCCTGTATAATTTGACTAAATGTATGGTGGACCAAGCTTTGCAAAGTTGTTTTTGATGAATAGTCTGAATATATTAAGTAGATCAGATAGCACATAACCTTACCTGAATGCAACCCTTGGTAACTCGGATATATATCAGCATTCCTCTCCTTAGCACTACATCCCATTAGCTTGTATGTGTGCTTCGTGTAGCCTACATTCATAAGTAGAGCCAGAACTTCAGCCGATGAGTACGGATTTGGCAATTGTAGTTTTGCGTCCAACGACCTTTTAATTTTTTGTCCTGCAGTCTCGATTGCATTAAGCTCTGTAACGATTTTTGATGCGGTTCGCATTCCAGATTATACAGGTTAGTGCTTGTACCATTAATTCATTGCACGTGGCTCAGTTTACCAAACTTGACACTTTTCTGGACTGTACTTTAGGGCAGAGATCCCCGAAATCCTTCTTAGGTCGAGACATGTCTGAATTTGACGTAAAACTATACATAAAGAGCTCATTATCAAGCCATGCCTTTTTTTCGAAGAGTCATTTGTTGTAATGGCATGCCATCCATTTTTCTAAAAGGCCAGCTTACAAAGTTTGTTATTTTTTTGGTAATTTCCTCGATTTCCTTTTTTGATAGATTTATGGTTTTACATGCCGTCATCTGTAATAAGCAGTTACTTCACCAATAGATGGCCTTACAAAAATATAAAAGAATATACATCACTGGTGGTGTACCACAGGGACTATTGTTGTGGAATGGCAAAGCATGGAATGTTCTTGTAAGCAGTATACAGGCCAATATAGTTACTTCACCAACAGATGGTACCTTGGGGTAGTCATCTACACTTCAAAGACCACATCTCAGCTACGGCCAAAAAGACCAGAATAACTATCTCAGGCATATCACGCGTAATGCCCAATGAAAGAGGACTAAGACAGATACGCAAAAAGCTGTGGCATGGAGTCATCAAGGCAATAATGCTTTTCGGTGTTCGGTTTGGTCAGAAGCAACTTCCTCGTAGTCATACGCCCAAGAATTGAAATCCATAAACATAATCAGCGCGGTAAGGGTCTGCTGTGCCAAAAAAAAAAAGACAAACTCTACAGGTACAAGCGCGCGGCTTAAGCATTTTAGATGGCAAACTTTTGAGCTGTCCCGGCTGTTTTCGTAGCTATCTACACGGTTCAGACACGTACAAGCCCAGAATGCGCATGATGCGCAATGGAGAAGACGGAACGGCTGACCATATGCTCTTTAGGTGTGGACGTTTCATAAAAGTCGTAGAAGTCAATTTGGTCCCACTAATTATTCGTCGCAGGGAAAACTGTGTCAACTAGCTCGTAGCCATCGAGCTTTGCAGAGTAGAGTAGCTGAAACGAAGGACCTGAGAGGAGACAGCGGGTGGAAGCACGCCGGTATAACAAGATCCTTATTCTAATATGGGGTAATGAAGTATAAAGTATTTAGGTAACGTACGGATCCTTAAACTCCTTCGACCAACGCTTTATAAAGCAAAGAACACTTTTAACCCTACTAACTGTAGTCGGTACTAGGTTTATGGTCTATTGATATCCCCAAACAATTATTTCTAACGGGAAATTAATTAAAAAGTAACTTGTTAATTGGGGAGAACCTCTATAAAAAGACGTAGTTTGGCACTTAGAACAGTTTAGCGATAGCAAGTTAACACTACAGCACCCCTAAAATGCATTCAGGTCTGCTTGCAGGGTGTGGCATGAAAGAGCGATTAGCGATTTTTACATGATCGGCGTACCTAGGAACTTTGGAATTTGTAAGAACGATGGGGAGATCATTCATGGAAATGGTGAAGATTAAGAGAGTACCTAAAAAAAACCTTCTATTGCTTAGATATTGTGCGTTCCAAGCAAGCAGATCATCCGGAAAGCAGAGCAAATTGAGCTTATGTAATAGTAGGGCATGGTTTACCGAATCAAAAGCTTTGTTGAAACCTGTATATGTGACATCAGTTTGCTTTTGTTTTTTTTTAAACTTTAGATTACAATGGATGTAAACTGTAAAATGTTACCCATGCTGGTACGCCGAAAAATAGATTTACATAAATGCTGTATTTGAGACGTCATAAATTTCTCAAAACAGCTTAGGTATCACTAACAATTTAGATATTAGAAATATAAAAAAGTTCTTCTGTAATTAGTAACGTCAGATTTATTGCCACATTTGTGCAGACGTAAAATAAAAGAATCCTTTTATATAGTTGGAAACTCGGCGGGGTAACGGACCACTCCAAAAGCTTAAGTTAAGGTAAACACAATGACACAGCACAGAACCTCAGGAATTACGAGCGAATACTGTCTGGGTGTGTATTGCGACTTGATCATCATTAGTTTTTCAGGTACCGAACTTTTCTTTATAATAAAATTAAGAATGCAGTTGGATTTCGTTATGTGATAAGGATATATCTGACAAGAGTTGTACTTAGTGAATATGTACGTAGTCAAGAAAAAATCAGCAAATAAATTAAAAATAGATTGATCAGAAGAGGCCCAAACATTATTAGATGAAATTCGCTTTGAGTTAACAAAACTATAGAACTCCTGGGAATTTTCCGCGAACTGCAACCTGCAACGTTGTAAGAATTTATTATAGCATTAAGAATTATGAACAGTAGAATTCGATCTAGCAACCTAGTCACACTAATGGTTATCATAATTTATAATTAAAAAAAAAATTTAAATAGATAACATACACCCTTAAATTAAAATGATTTATTTAATTCGCTAAAATGTATGTAGCCATGTTTTTTGGTCTGTCTTGGTGATCTACTAAGTCTAAGAGACTATAAATACTAGTGTACAGGCAGAGCAAGTTTATTTCAAAGTTTTGGAGGGATGCTCCGTTATTTTAAGATTTATTTATTTTATACGATCTGCAATATATGCAGTCTTCATATTTGCTGTGGCGAATTGCCAGTTCGAAATTCCTGCGCTTCTGCTCTCTTTCAGATTCAGCACTTACTAGGTTCCGTTGTTGTCTCCTTCTGGCCATATGTCATCGCTTGCGAAGGTTGATAATTTTATCATTCTACCAGTATATCGAGATGTGTTTCCATTCCTTTTCCTGCGCTTCTGCTCTCTTTCAGATTCAGCACTTACTAGGTTCCGTTGTTGTCTCCTTCTGGCCATATGTCATCGCTTGCAAAGGTTGATAATTCACATTCTACTGAAAATTTTAATTTAAGATAATTAACATATTTGTAATATATTTGAAAAAAAATTAATCGGAATCAGATGAATCCCAGTCACTAAAAGATTCTTTAAAAGCATTTAGCCAGTTTTGTCCAAATTAATTTCTTTGAAAGTAGCTATTGTTGTTTTGGGGAGAGTCGTTATAAGTGTATCCGATGAAACAAGTAATCCATTCATAACATCTTGCATTGTATTACTTCTCTTGTCCTTACGGGAATGTTTTAAGCGTGTATTTTTAAAATGCTTTTCCTGGTTTCAAGTGCTTCTTAGGACATTATTCCATTATGAAGTGCTGTATTGTTGATGATGTTCGCTTCATATATTAAAACTTTATGTACAGATGACGGCATGTAAAACCATAAATATTTGTCGACATACATTTAAGCTGTTTTCATGACTTATGAGCTGAATGAATCAGTATTGACTTGATATCCACGAGTCATTACCCTTAATATAACACTAAACCTAGAGCTTCGCTTACTCCAGTAATGTCGGCTACTAAATTTGGTTGGCTAAAAAACCGTCTGGCAGTATTTACATTGTTGGTATAGCCACTACCACCCACTGGAAAATCCACCAAAAAGCCCATTTGTTTTCTAAGTTGGAGTTGGCTTTCAGATTTTCTAGCTTCTACCTTTGTCATTATCATTACCTTTTTTTGGAAGTCTGTAAGCAATATGCAGAACGCACTCAAAAAATCGTATCCACGCATGCAATCTTCATAATCCATACTTTAAAAAATCTGCATCAATTGCATAACTTTTTATTAAGCTAATGTTATTCATATTCTTTGGTACGGCTCTACAAATTCCACATATCACATATAGGTGCTACTGCAAGGACTCTAATTCTTTTGCAATCGAGCATCGTCTTGTGAAATTCGTGAGTAATTGTATATAAATTGGTCGCTATCTGATCTAATTAAATCGCTTGTTTCATTTTGGCAAATTAGTTTTTAAGGCCGACAATAGCGAGTTGAGGGAGGTCGTTGTTTTTTCCACAAAACTTTTGATCCTGAATTTGTAATGGCACAAGGAAAACAGTAAAATGGTGTTAATCGAGCATATTGGTTTTACCATTTTCAAACTTTTGCCGGTATGTTGCGTATCCACTTCTTCCATCACAGTCCCACAGTATTATTAAATTTTTTTCCAATAATTGATTATCAAAATCCGGGGAGTTCGCCTGTATAATTTGACTAAATGTATGGTGGACCAAGCTTTGCAAAGTTGTTTTTGATGAATAGTCTGAATATATTAAGTAGATCAGATAGCACATAACCTTACCTGAATGCAACCCTTGGTAACTCGGATATATATCAGCATTCCTCTCCTTAGCACTACATCCCATTAGCTTGTATGTGTGCTTCGTGTAGCCTACATTCATAAGTAGAGCCAGAACTTCAGCCGATGAGTACGGATTTGGCAATTGTAGTTTTGCGTCCAACGACCTTTTAATTTTTTGTCCTGCAGTCTCGATTGCATTAAGCTCTGTAACGATTTTGATGCGGTTCGCATTCCAGATTATACAGGTTAGTGCTTGTACCATTAATTCATTGCACGTGGCTCAGTTTACCAAACTTGACACTTTTCTGGACTGTACTTTAGGGCAGAGATCCCCGAAATCCTTCTTAGGTCGAGACAGTCTGAATTTGACGTAAAACTATACATAAAGAGCTCATTATCAAGCCATGCCTTTTTTTCGAAGAGTCATTTGTTGTAATGGCATGCCATCCATTTTTCTAAAAGGCCAGCTTACAAAGTTTGTTATTTTTTTGGTAATTTCCTCGATTTCCTTTTTTGATAGATTTATGGTTTTACATGCCGTCATCTGTAATAAGCAGTTACTTCACCAATAGATGGCCTTACAAAAATATAAAAGAATATACATCACTGGTGGTGTACCACAGGGACTATTGTTGTGGAATGGCAAAGCATGGAATGTTCTTGTAAGCAGTATACAGGCCAATATAGTTACTTCACCAACAGATGGTACCTTGGGGTAGTCATCTACACTTCAAAGACCACATCTCAGCTACGGCCAAAAAGACCAGAATAACTATCTCAGGCATATCACGCGTAATGCCCAATGAAAGAGGACTAAGCCAGATACGCAAAAAGCTGTGGCATGGAGTCATCAAGGCAATAATGCTTTTCGGTGTTCGGTTTGGTCAGAAGCAACTTCCTCGTAGTCATACGCCCAAGAATTGAAATCCATAAACATAATCAGCGCGGTAAGGGTCTGCTGTGCCAAAAAAAAAAAGACAAACTCTACAGGTACAAGCGCGCGGCTTAAGCATTTTAGATGGCAAACTTTTGAGCTGTCCCGGCTGTTTTCGTAGCTATCTACACGGTTCAGACACGTACAAGCCCAGAATGCGCATGATGCGCAATGGAGAAGACGGAACGGCTGACCATATGCTCTTTAGGTGTGGACGTTTCATAAAAGTCGTAGAAGTCAACTTGGTCCCACTAATTATTCGTCGCAGGGAAAACTGTGTCAACTAGCTCGTAGCCATCGAGCTTTGCAGAGTAGAGTAGCTGAAACGAAGGACATGAGAGGAGACAGCGGGTGGAAGCACGCCGGTATAACAAGATCCTTATTCTAATATGGGGTAATGAAGTATAAAGCATTTTGGTAACGTACGGATCCTTAAACTCCTTCGACCAACGCTTTATAAAGCAAAGAACACTTTTAGCCCTACTAACTGTAGTCGGTACTAGGTTTATGGTCTATTGATATCCCCAAACAATTATTTCTAACGGGAAATTAATTAAAAAGTAACTTGTTAATTGGGGAGAACCTCTATAAAAAGACATAGTTTGGCACTTAGAACAGTTTAGCGATAGCAAGTTAACACTACAGCACCCCTAGAATGCATTCAGGTCTGCTTGCAGGGTGTGGCATGAAAGAGCGATTAGCGATTTTTACATGATCGGCGTACCTAAGAACTTTGGAATTTGTAAGAACGATGGGGAGATCATTCATGGAAATGGTGAAGATTAAGAGAGTACCTAAAAAAAACCTTCTATTGCTTAGATATTGTGCGTTCCAAGCAAGCAGATCATCCGGAAAGCAGAGCAAATTGAGCTTATGTAATAGTAGGGCATGGTTTACCGAATCAAAAGCTTTGTTGAAACCTGTATATGTGACATCAGTTTGCTTTTGTTTTTTTTTAAACTTTAGATTACAATGGATGTAAACTGTAAAATGTTACCCATGCTGGTACGCCGAAAAATAGATTTACATAAATGCTGTATTTGAGACGTCATAAATTTCTCAAAACAGCTTAGGTATCACTAACAATTTAGATATTAGAAATATAAAAAAGTTCTTCTGTAATTAGTAACGTCAGATTTATTGCCACATTTGTGCAGACGTAAAATAAACGAATCCTTTTATATAGTTGGAAACTCGGCGGGGTAACGGACCACTCCAAAAGCTTAAGTTAAGGTAAACACAATGACACCGCACAGAACCTCAGGAATTACGAGCGAATACTGTCTGGGTGTGTATTGCGACTTGATCATCATTAGTTTTTCAGGTACCGAACTTTTCTTTATAATAAAATTAAGAATGCAGTTGGATTTCGTTATGTGATAAGGATATATCTGACAAGAGTTGTACTTAGTGAATATGTACGTAGTCGAGAAAAAATCAGCAAATAAATTAAAAATAGATTGATCAGAAGAGGCCCAAACATTATTAGATGAAATTCGCTTTGAGTTAACAAAACTATACAACTCCTGGGAATTTTCCGCGAACTGCAACCTGCAACGTTGTAAGAATTTATTATAGCATTAAGAATTATGAACAGTAGAATTCGATCTAGCAACCTAGTCACACTAATGGTTATCATAATTTATAATTAAAAAAAAATTTAAATAGATAACATACACCCTTAAATTAAAATGATTTATTTAATTCGCTAAAATGTATGTAGCCATCTTTTTTGGTCTGTCTTGGTGATCTACTAAGTCTAAGAGACTATAAATACTAGTGTACAGGCAGAGCAAGTTTATTTCAAAGTTTTGGAGGGATGCTCCGTTATTTTAAGAAACAGATTTTCTTGAACACTAACAAAGCTATTGTAACGATCTTTTATCGTCCTTGGGCATATTACCAATATCTCTTAAGGCTGGGTTCGACACAAGAATATGTATATTTTGCCACGGTGAAATTAGAACTCGTATATTCAAGGTCTCTATAATGTAAAGGATCTTGCCACCATGGCCGAGCGGTTGGTTTACGGCCGCAGTTAAATCAGCAGAATCGCAAGGAAAACAGAGATGGTTATTTTCTTTCGTTTATTCAATTCAATTCAATTTTTGGTGGTGGCGAAAACTTTTAAGCCCTACCTCTTTCCCTCTGTCCTATTCTTCTCTTTACTTTTTATACCATACACCCATAGGGTGAAATGGTATATTAAAGTCGCCAAAATGTATATAACAGGCAGAAAGAAGCATCTCCGACCCCACAAAGTATACATATTCTTGATCAGGATCAAAAACCGAGTCGATCTAGCCATGTCCGTCTGTCCGTCCGTCCGTCCGTATGAGCACCTAGATCTCGGAGACTATAAGAGCTAGAGCCACCAAGAAGACACGACACATAACGACCGCGACGTAGCGGTTCCCACGAGGCGTAGTTGGTAGAGGGCCTACAATGTCAATCGCTAGACGATCGAAAGGGGCTCCCATCAGGTTGGAGGTGGTCCTTTGCGTGCCTTGCAGACGGTGCAGCGTGCGCAACAGAGGGTTAAATCGGCACTTTGGCCGATCTAGTAAAATCGTTTCTTCGCTTTGGCTAAGGTCTTCTTAGCACTGAAGTGACCTCGAACCGGTGAATCGTGCACGCCTTGAATGGCAGCATCTACCAGTGAGTGGGGCATAAGGGCTACAGGTATGTTCTCCGAGTTTTTTATGGTAATCACTCCTATTTCATCAACGGCTAATCGGTCGTAGGGATGCCACAAGGCTCTAATTTCCGGGCTCTCGCCCCAAAATGTAGTTATAGGCGGTCGTTCGGCTTTGTTCATCCAATCGCGCACCTTAATAGATATAGTAGCGAAGTTTGCGATACACTTGCGGTAGTAAGAGCAAAACCCCGCACGATCGCACTTCCTTGGTATTTCGAGGTGTAGGCCAGCTCAGCACTTTATCAATCTTGTTGGGGCACGCCAGTAGCCCATCACCCCAGAGATTGTTCATCAGACGCTCGAACGTGGCGGGGGCGTTGCAAAGCCCAAATGGAATCACATTGAACTCGAAAAGTCCAGCATCGCAAGTGAAAGCTGTCTTTGGTCGGGAGGGTTCGTCCATCCGCACCTGTCAGTATCCGCTTTGTAGGTCCATCGTTGAAAACCATTGGGAGCCGTATAACGTTGATAGGATGTCGTCCATTTTGGGCAGCGGGTATGAGTCCTTGACGGTTATCTCGTTCAGGCTCCTATAATCCACACAAAATCGTGTCGTTCCATCTTACTTTTTGACTAGCACCACCGGCGACGACCACGGACTAACGAACGAACGGAATTATTCCTCTGTTCTCCATGTCAGCAACCAGTTGCTGCACCTCAGTTTTTCGCGGGAAATGTATATTTCGGGCCATCTGTTTAATAGGGCGTTCCGGCCCAGTATCGATGTGGTGAGAGGCTAAGTTGGTTTGACCAGCCTCGTCATCGTTTCGGGCAAAAATAGGCCGATAACGATTCAATAGTTTCTTTAGAATTAGTTGTTTTGTAGGCAGCAGGTCCACTTCCTCGAATCGGTCCCATTCGACAGAAGCTGCGCTCGCATCCTCGCCTCTGTCGGGTAATACCACTTCTAACGTTCCTAAGTCGCCCAAAACTAGTGTGGGTGGGAGAGTTCTCTTGTTTGTGCTTAACTTCCATATCCTGGCAGAGAAATGGCCAGATACTAGTTAGACAACGCCGGTGCGTCTAGCAGCTCTGGGTAGCCGTCTTCCTTTAGTAGGCTTGGTAGCTCCGGCTTTGCCGTCGCACATTGCAACCTGACATGCGTGTCGGAGCGTGGCGCCAAACAGACGGGAGCCATCAAGTATATCGGATTTCGTGGCGCTTCGGAGGCGCAGAGTACAGGCATGGTACCCCAGTAGAATCTTAGGTGCATCTTATCAAAGTCGATCACGGTACAGGTGAATACTTAGCTTTAATAAGATTCCCCGTCCCACGTCGGATATTTAAGAGAGCGGCATATTTCCTGTTTACTTCGGGGGGGGCATTTGGCGACCAAAGGTTCACGAAACAAGCGCGCCAGTACGGTTTCTTCGTTCGAGCCAGTGTTCTCGCTTCCAACCGAGGGCTCTGTCCACAGTGACTCGTGCAACGGCGTAGTTTGATGCCTGTTGCTCTGGTCCGTGGATGACTCCAATGTAGTAGGAACGAAGTGCTCAAATGTGGCAGACCGCTCAACTCCATTAACGGGGGACACGTTAGAATGGCAATGGAATATCCTCTTCTTTGCTTTCACCCTCATCTAGTGCCTCAGTTCGTGATGCCTGGAACCTCAGCGTCAGTGGGCGACTGATGCGTTCTTCATTGAATTGAGCCTAAGGGACGGTGGTGCATTCACAGGTGTTAGAGCTAGAGTAGCTGTACCGCATTACATTTGTATATATTTTGCGCTCGCCTTGTTTATGCATAGCGACAAAGTGTCACTATGTGAGCATGTAGTATACACTATCATGAGTTGAGCATATGACGCTTTTATATGTAGAATACTCTACATTGCGTCGGGTATTATTATTTTATTACTAAACATACTACACCTCCCTCTTTTGAAAAATAACGTAGTATTTATATGTAGTTATTTAATTAAATTTACTTCTTTTATTCTTCTACTATTTAATTTTTTTTTAAATTGTAGAGATAAAAAAGTGAAATATTGTATCCAAACATTCCAATCGGACTTATCTGCTGATATGTATGAACGAATATATTCGTTGAATGTTCTATGACTTCGCTCTATTGTCCTAAAGTCTGGTGGTGGTATGCTGTAGATGTTAGATTTTTAATCTTCATGTACTTCCATATATCTGTTATAAACTGATTTTTATACTCAGTTCCCATGTCCGTAATGAGTATTTTCATTGGACCGTACTGTAGTATAAGATTTTCAAATATATAGCTTTAGCTACATTACTTGCACTCTTGGATGCAACTGGAATGTCTATTAAGTATTTTGTCAGATCGCATATCAATGTGACAATATACTCATTTTCATTATCTGATTTGGGTAGCGGACCTATTGTGTCCACCATCACTTTATCAAAAGCCTTCGCTGGTGGTTCTGTTATTATCATGGGGGTCTTCGTATGTGTCGTCGTTTTTGATACCTGGCATTTATGACATCTACTTATGTACTCTTTGATATGGCGTCCCATATTTTTCCATTTGATTTCTTTTGATTTTTGCCAGCGTTCTTGTAATGCCAGTATGACCTCCTTGAATTGGATCATCATGGTATGTAGACATTTTCTAAAAGGGTCACCTGCTGGAGTAGCGCTACTCTAAATGTTTTCAATATAGTATTGCCCATATTTATAAAAGAATCTATTGAAATAATGTCAAAGATCTTTTCGCTCGGGGCGACTTTTAGTTGGCTGATTTCAAGTATACCGGCTTGCATTTCAAGCCTTTGGAGAACTGACCTAAGTTGAGAATTCCATTGGTGTACAAATCGCTAACATCAATTCTTGCTATGACTTTCTTTTCATGTTTCAATGCACATTTAGATTCTGTTATTCGCAAGGTCACTACTTTTCGTACCTCGTCATTATTGATGACTTCGTATACGTTGGGCCTAGAAGCATCTTGAAGTTTTTGCTTTAGCAAAAGTTCTTTCGTTATTAACTGCGCAGTTTTTCTGTCTACTTTGTTGCCTGGTAGTGACTTTCAGGACTTTTGTATTCATATCTTGTGATTCGGACATAGTTATCCGCGATAGGGCGTCTGCCACAAAATTATCTTTACCTCTCAAATACTCTACTGTAAAGTCGTACTCTTCTAATTCTAGCCGCATGCGTGTTAGTTTTGAACTCGGGTTGACCATGGAGAATAAATATGTCGGAATATTCGACGAAATTTTTTATGAAACGTCTTTAGTAATTGCAAAATGCAAGGAAATGTCTATTACTATCTGCATCATGTGGGACTGGATAATTCTTGATGACGTCAAATTTTGCGTCGTCTGGCAAGATTCCTTTGTCTGTGCATTTGTGACCTAGGAATGTCACCTCATTCATAAAAAATTAGCATTTTTCTGGATGCAGTTTTAGATTGTTTTTTCTGCAAAGTTTAAAAACATCTATTAAATTTTTCATCATATGTTGTTCAAAACAACCAATAACGATGAAATCATCCATATAGAGGAAGGCTTGGCTAGGCTCAAGCCCTGAGAATGCTATTCTCATCATTCTCTGAAATGAATTAGGTGCTATTTTTAGACCGAAAGGTAATCGCGTGAAATGATATGAGCCATTGCTCGTTGAAAAAGACGTTATATCTCTTGATTTTTCTTCTAGTTCAATTTGATAAAAACCTGACATTAAATCAAGGCAAGAAAAATATTTAGCTCTTCCCAATTGATCAAGAATATCATCAATTCTGGGGAGCGGAAACTTATCTGACAGCAATTTTTTGTTTATTTGACGATAGTCAATTACTAATCGCCAGTTTTCTTTAGATCCCGAAAGTGTTTTCTTTGGGACTAGTAAGAGTGGGCTATTATAAGGCGAAACAGACGGTTCAACAATACCCTGTTCAATTAACTTTCCAACTTGTCGCTGGGTTTCCAATATTTGGCTTTGCGGATCTCGATAATTTTTTACATATACCGGTTCATCATCCTTAAGTCTTAATTTTTGTTTATAAAAATTATTTGTTGTGATTGGTTCGGTGTTAAGTCGAGTTTGTCTTTAAATAGTATTGGGAAATTTTTCCTCAATTTATGAATTACAGATTCTTTACTTATATCTTTGTTATTTTGAACTATATCGTAGTTCGCAAGTGATTCAAATTTTATATTGTTAAAGCCTACTATTTGGCATTTATCTGTGGTATTTAAGAATCGGACAAAAGTACTTTGGGCTTTTTTTTTCCTGATTGGGAATTAAAATGTTATCTTCTGCTGAAGATAGTTCTATTTTGCGTACCACTTGGGATCTTGCTGGTAGAAGTGTTGAGTGATTACCAGAACTGAATGTTATTGGAACATAAATTGGGTACGTTAAATTTCGTGGTCTAAGTATAAACCAATCTTCTTTTTAAATCTAATCCTATTATTCCATCGCATGGGATTGTGAAATCTGAATGAAGCAGATGAAATGTCTGCAATTCAATTGAGACTAGGCCTTTGGAGTTTATTACTCCTTATCCTATGCCTCAAATGTCTATAGTTTTATTTACATGTATGTAAAGACGAGATGGGCACACTGATCTCAGATTACCCCTATTTTGATGAGGCGTGTAGCAGCTGAGAGTAAGAGGCCTGCTAAGAGAGAGAGTCGAGAGTCGAAGGGCAGTCGTCATCGAGAACGGGCAAGATATAAAAGGGTTACGAGAGCATTCGGCAGTTGTGAAATCAATTATTATTCTCAAAGAAATATATGTACTACACCTCAATTTAAACATTTCAGTCAATATTGTGTACAATAAACTATTACAAATATAATGTTAACCTCACATTTGTTGGCTCGCCGGTTTTGTGTGTGTTAGTGCATGTGTAATGTGGAGAAAGTTCTTAGAAAAATGTAAATGTGGTTGTGCTGGAATTTAAAAAAACAATAAAGTTGTAAAGTTGCGGTTGATTTTGTAAAAGTTGGTACAAAACATCCAAATAAAAGTTGTACAGTTGTGAAACTTCGAGTAGTGTGCGGTAGCTTACATACAAATGTTTTCTCTTAAAATCGAAGCAGATGAGAGAAAGTATGCAGAAGTCAAAATAAACCCTGAGCATTTCGAAAAAGTTGTATGTGTGTTTGACGGTTACAGTGTACCGGTAGAGAAATGGTTTGAGAACTTTGAGCAGAATGCCGAAGCTTACGAGCTCACAGACAAGCAGATGTATGTGCAAGCGAGAAATAAAATGAGTGGTGCGGCACAGTTATATCTCGAGTCAGAAACAGTGAGTGATTTTCAGAGTTTGAGACAAATGTTGTGTTGTGAGTTCGAGTCAAATTTGAGTAGAGCTGACCTACATCAACAGTTACGCGATCGTAAAATGCACATTGGTGAATCGTTTCACGAATATATGCTAAATATGAGAAAAATTGCTAGTGCTGGAAAAATCGAAGACGCGGCGGTTATACGGTACATAGTTGATGGGCTTAATATTAAAAGCGAGTTCAAGTTCTCAATGTACAATTGTAAATCGCTAAAAGAATTAAAAGAGCAATATGGTGTATTCGAGCATGTAAAAAAATTTGATAATATTGAGAAAAACAATCGTAAAATCACGTCTATTGCAAAAGTGGAAAACATTAAAAAGAAAGAATATTGTTTTAATTGCGGTTCCAGTGAGCACAAGCGTAAAGACTGTAATAGTGCGGATAGAAAATGTTTTAGTTGTAATGAAAGTGGACATATTTCAACTAATTGCCCCAGAAAGTTATCAGCTGTTCGTAAAATAAATATACAAAAACGGGTCAAGTCGGTTTCGTTGAATGGCGTAAATGTTGACGGTTTGATCGAAACGGGCTCAGATGTCACTATTGTAAAGAACTCTTTTCTAAAATACTTGGGTAAGACTGATTTAAAAGAAAGTTGCTTAATGCTCTGCGGCCTAGGCAAAAGCCAAACAAAAGCAAAAAGCTTTTTCGAGACAGAAGTCATCGTAGATAACCTAAAGACGCAGCAAAAATTCTTGGTAGTGGAGAGCAACACTATGGACTGTGGCGTTATTTTGGGATACGACTTTGTGGAGAAGTTTAGAGTATCGATCGATGAGCGTGGATACACATTTATGAGCCTGGTCGAAGACACCAAATCGCAAGAAGAATATGCTGACAATTGGTACAATGTTTTTGACATCTCATGTAGTTATTCGGCCCCACCGCAATATCAAAAGCAAGTCGAAGCGTTGATACAGGATAGCTATCAGCTGAATGATGCAGAGAAGGTAAATTAAAAAGTTAAAAATTGTACCAGAGGGCGCAATAATCCCATTTAGGCAGTCACCCAGTCGTTTGTCGGCACCAGAAGCGGAAGCTGTTAAAAATCAAGTTGATAAGTGGGAAGAAAACGGAATAGTGCGCAAATCCACTTTGAATGTTGCTAACAGAGTTGTAGTTGTAAAGAAGAAAGACAATACTTTGCGGGTTTGTGTAGACTACAGGAAGCTAAACAGCATGGTCTTGGAAGACTGCTTTCCAGTTCCTTTAATGGATGAAGTGCTTGAGAAATTGAAAGCAGCAAGCTTTTATACGACTATGGATTTGGAAAATGGATTCTTCCATGTGCCCATAGAGGAATCTAGCAAATCATATGCAGCGTTTGTTACTAGAGAAGGATTATACGAGTTTAATAGAGCGCCATTTGGATTTCGTAATTCTCCTGCTTCATTCTATTATATATATATATATTTATATATGGATGACATTATAGTATATGCTAGGTCAGCAAACGAGTGTCTAAAGTTGCACACGGATGCTTCAAAAGACGGATTTGAAGCGGTATTACTTCAGCTATTTGACAACAATTTACATCCAATATATTTTTGGAGTAAGAAAGCATCTGAAGCAGATTCGAAGAGGCATAGCTACATTCTTGAAGTCAAGGCAGCATATATGGCGTTAAAAAAATTTCGACATTATTTGCTAGGGATCCCGGTGAAATTGGTGACGGACTGCATTGCATTTAAGCAAACTACGTCAAAGCTGGACATCCCAAGGGAAGTTGCGCAATGGATATTGTATCTACAAGATTTCAGTTTGAGCGTGGAGCACCGATCAGCAGTTAAGATGCAGCACGTGGACTGTTTAAGCCGTTACCCGCAGTCGTGCTTAGTAGTAAAAGACGAAATAACAGCGCGTTTAAAGAAGGCACAGCAGACAGATGATAATATTATCGCAATTATAGAGGTACTAAAGCAGCAACCATATAAAAGCTTCAACGTGAAAGGTGGTTTGCTATTCAAAGAAGTTGAAGGTAATGAGTTATTGGTTGTACCAAAGCTAATGGAACGCGAGATAATACAACGATCGCACGAGGTTGGACATTTTTCGACGCGCAAGACAATGCACGCTATCCACCAACAGTACTGGATACCGCATTTGGAAAGTAAAGTATCAAGATTGATTGCAAACTGCATAAAATGTATAGTACATAATAAACAGCTGGGTAAAAAAGAAGGATATTTGCATTGTATAACCAAAGGAGACACACCGCTACATACTTTACATTTGGATCATTTAGGACCCATGGACAGCACCTCCAAGCAGTACAAATTCATTTTGGCAATGGTAGATGGTTTTTCGAAATTTGTATGGTTGTTTCCAACGAAGTCCACAGGTCAACAAGAAGTAATTAAAAGACTCAACGAATGGACAGACATTTTTGGATTTCCCGAGAGGATCATAAGTGACAGAGGGGTGGCCTTCAGATCAAACGCTTTTAAAGAATTCCTTCGATCAAACGATGTAGAGCATGTACTGTCAACCACAGGAGTAGCAAGGGGAAATGACCAAATCGAACGAGTTAACCGTTGTATCCTGTCTATTATCGGAAAAATATCAGCAGATGGTATAAAGGGGTTTCTCAAGTACAGAAGGCTATTAACACAACGATGCATTCATTAACGAAAGTGTCACCTTTTGAAGTCCTGTTTGGAACGAGAATGCGTAACCATATAGATGACCGTTTGCTGGATATATTACAGCAGGAGCAAGTAGATCAGTTCAGATTCGAAGAGGCATAGCTACATTCTTGAAGTATAGAAGGCGCAGGCGACTTACAAGAGAAATTATGATAAGAACAGGAAAGGCGAAGCTATCTACCAAGTTGGCGATATGGTAGCTATAAAGAGAACGCAGTTTGTAGCGGGCCGTAAATTGACAAGTCAGTTTTTGGGACCCTATGAAGTGTTCAAAGCTAAGCGCAACGGCCGGTACGATGTAAAGAAAGCGACCAATGGTGAAGGGCCAATGATGACAACTACGAGCGTGGACTATATGAGACTTTGGCGATTTGCTGTCTTCTGAGTCAGAAGACGATTATCAGGAGGGCCGAGTGTAAAGACGAGATGGG
The DNA here is from genome assembly GCF_018902025.1 of Drosophila willistoni. Classification (NCBI taxonomy): domain Eukaryota; kingdom Metazoa; phylum Arthropoda; class Insecta; order Diptera; family Drosophilidae; genus Drosophila; species Drosophila willistoni. Next base: position 1,852,385 of record NW_025814133.1, on the reverse strand, counting down.
CACACTGATCTCAGATTACCCCTATTTTGATGAGGCGTGTAGCAGCTGAGAGTGAGAGGCCTGCTAAGAGAGAGAGTCCAAGGGCAGTCGTCGTCGAGAACGGGCAAGATATAAACGAGTTACGAGAGCATTCGGCAGTTGTGAAATCAATTATTATTCTCAAAGAAATATATGTACTACACCTCAATTTAAACATTTCAGTCAATATTATGTACAATAAACTATTACAAATATAATGTTAACCTCACATGTATGTCATGGAATACATCAGAATTTTCTTTTATTATAGAAATGTCTGCACCGGTATCAATTAAGAATGCTATTTTCATATTTGTTTTAACATTCTTAAATGATACGAAATTATTAAGACTTAGGTTAATAGAATAGACTTTATTTTTTAATTTTGAGGATTTGGAGAAGCTTTGAAGAAGGGAAACGGACACCCTGGTCGCTTTGGGTAATTCGGACATTATTGCTATTATTACTATTATAGCCGTTCCTGTTCTGGTTGTTGTTTTGGTTTGAGTTATAACTACCTCGGCTATAATCTCGTCCTCCTCTATTGTTTTTTCTGTCTTTGTAGTAATTGTTATTACTATAGGAGTTGTAGTTACCATTGCCTCTACCTCTTTGAGTGTAGTAACTACCTCCTCTATTACTTCGTCCGCGCTAAAATAGTACTGTGATAGCACTTCCAGTCATTTCAGTGCTGCAATGGATATATTTACTTATTGCATCATTAAAAGTGACGAAGTTACCAGCTTCTAGCACGATTTTTAACCTTTCATGCTCACAGTTCTTAACCATGGCAGCTATGGACTCTTTTGTTGAACATTTTTCGGCATTATCAGGGTCTAGGCCATCGTCAATATAGGCAGCCTCAAGTTGTTTTCGCAAGGTGTATATATTGGTTGCATATTGCGATGCCGTTTTGCCTTTCTGTTTTATGTTTACCTTTCACCTTCGAAGTTACCCTTTAGTTTGTTGATTATGCCTTTAATTGTGTTTTCATTTTGTATCCTGTAATGGATTGTTCCTAGTATTTTCGATTTGATTACATCAACTGCCAAATCTTCCTGGTTACCCTTGGTTCGTTCGACAACTTGTTGGCATCAAATTCAGGGATGGAAGAGGAAACCTGCTTCACAGATTCCCTATCTAGGGTAACCTAGTCAGGCATTGTATTTTCCTGGAATGTTTCGATTTCGCTATCAATTTGTTGGTCCCATAGTATACTATTGTATCATTCCTTATTGTTTTGTTGGAAATAATACATTTGTACGATTTTTCAAATTTATCTTTATAAGAATTTTTCTTGCTAGTGTACTCCATTCCATTGTTCAATGAAACAATTAAGCTTCTAGCGGTGCATGCGCAGCATCAATATGTCTGTTGTTCGCAGTATTAGGTGTGTTTCGCTGATACTCTTTATTACGACATAGGGTAATGTGCTTAACACGATGCCCTTCTCGATTTTTGTACAACCGAATATTGGGCTCACATTACTCTGGAATGTGTCAATGTATTCGTTTTCGAAATTATATATTGTAATAAATGTTGGTGTTTAGATTATATAAAATAAGCTAACATTAAGACAATTATAATATAGAACAAATGGAAATGTATGTCCATTAAGTATGTAACCCGATTATAGATATCGATGGCTCATCAGTCATAAGTAGATCTGATATGGTCAGCAGTAAACAATAAAGACCTAGTTAATTAAGCTGCTATGGTTAGCTATTATCAACAAAGACGTATTTTTTTGACCTAACACTATGTCGAACTATGCACTGGTGAGCTCGCTATTTTGTACTATAAAAGAAATGCATTATTCTTAGTAAGATCAGATACCAATTGTAGCTACATCGGGTGTGCATCGCTGTGTCTTTGGCCCCCATCTCTACCTTTGTAATCTCACTCCGAGGTCCACCCAATTTATGTGTTGGTTGCGACAACCTTTAGTCACTGGTTTATGTGCTAGTGCCTATATATATATATATATATATAAATAAATAAACATTTAATAACTTCAAGAAACACTAACGTCTTTCATTGAACAATTTGGTGACCCCGATATTGGCGGCTCCAAGTTAAAAGAGTAACAGACTTGGTGAAACCGTCATCAAGCGAGAACATTTGGTCAACTCAGGCGACCAATCTCTCAACAAAAAGGAAACTGGTCAACTAGGCGACTACTTTCTTTGCACGCTTTGGACACAGAACAATCCTAAGCTAGGGTACAAATTAATGAACACTTCACATCAATCTGGGGTCCCATTGCGTAGCCACCTTGGCAAATAAAAACAATTTATTGGAAAACTAGAAGTTGGTTTTCCACATCGGGGTATCAGTGCATACCAATTGAAGAAAAGTTGATCAACTAGGCGATCACTTTGTCAAAAACATTTAACAACGATTTTATATAAATTATTTTTATATAAAATAAAGTTTGATCAACTCATAAACTCTGTTGCATTCCCTGGCGTCAGCAATATCTGACCTAGTTAACTCGGTCAGTAACCCAGGTAGTACGCACGAGTATAGAATTTGGCATTGATCAGCTATTTTTGAAACAAAGAAAAGAAACTCAAAAAATTGGTCGTGGCATTTATCAGTGTAAAAGAATAGGTATATTGGAAATAAAAATAAAACTATTGTTAAAACACTAATCAAAAGGCGACTTCGATTTATATCTTATTCTTATTTGTGCTACACTTGACCAATTTTAGGAACGAGTCGAAGCGTTCCCTGTCTTTGACAAAATTAATAAACTCCCATCGGGTCAAGTACTAGTACAGATAAGCAATTACATAAGAATATAAAAGAACATGGAGGATATTTCGAGGAGAAACTTGAGCTCCTGGAATACATGTGGGAGAACTTCGAGAAAAGTCATCAGGAGTTGATGGACAAATTAAATAACGTGCCAACTGAAGATGACTACTTTGTAACAGACTATTTCAGCAAAATGAAGACGGTTGTATCTAATATAGTGGAAGATTGGAAGGACCATTTGGCAAAAAAAAAGCTAGAGAGACAAGCTCGCCAACGAGAGAAAAAGCGAGTCGTGATCAAACCACTGGTTCGCAAGCAAAGTGCTCTGCTGGATTCATTGTCCAGGACATTAAGACAAATAGTGCCTGAAGAAAAAATGACTTACAAATCGGTAGTCGACAAATTATGGATGCAAATTGAAGAAATCCATTATGAAATTCATCGGCTAGCTGAAAATCCAGCCGAAGCCGGATATAATATAGCTACGTTTGTGGCCGCAGAAAATACAATGCTGAAATTCTGTGTGGCACCAGCAGAAAATGTAGTGATACAATCACCACCTGTATTGCAATCGATACAATCATTGCAACTACCCAAAATTCCCATTCCAAAATTTGATGGGGATTATCTGAAATGGCAACAATTTCATGACATCTATAAAAAGGTGGTTCATGAGTCAAATGTATCCACGATAGAGAAAATGTGGTACTTAAAATCAAACCTTTCTGGAGAAGCAGAGAGATTGATACGGCACCTGGAATTAACAGAAGCCAATTACAACACTGCTTGGTCAGTGTTGCAGGAACGTTTTAATAACAAACGAGTTCTAGTAACAGCCATACTGGCAAAGCTGTTTGATCACCCAAATGTGGGAAATGACGCAGCTTCTATAAAGAATTTGCGTTATAACATTTTTGAATCATTGCAAGCCTTAAAAAATGTAGGCGTCAATATGGAATCGTCAGATGCTGTCATAATGTTTCATATGACAAGAAAATTGGATAGATTCAACCACGCACTATATGAGCAATCTCTTTCCAACACAAGGGATCTGCAGGAAGTAAAGGACTTCCTATCCTTCTTGGAACAGCGCTTCCTAACATTAGAGGCGATTGGGAAACCAAGAAACGAAAATCGCAGCATTTGAAAACCAAGTCCGAGGAAGACATGCGCAACAGCATCTGGGACAAACAGTACCCTGTGTGCTTTCTGCGAAAGAGCAAAGCACAAACTCTTCCAATGTAAAAAGTTCAAAATCAAATCCGCAGCAAAACGGCTTAATTGGGTGCAGAGACACAAATTGTGTGTCAATTGGTTCAAGCCGGACCATATGGCAAAAAATTGCTCTTGGAGGGGATGCTTTAAATGCGATAAAAAACATAACACAATGTTGCATTTAGAAACAGGCAACCAAATTGCTACATCTGCTGCTGCACCTTCTGCGTATGGAATTGGCAGAAAATACACCCTGTTGGCAACGGCCAAGGTAGTGGTAAAAGGGATCAATGAAAGGAAAGGAGAATTTCGAGCACTCCTGGATAGCGGCTCACAAGTAAATCTCATCTCAGAGAGACTGGTAAAGACATTATCGTTAAAAATTAGCGAGACTCATGTGCACATAAATGGAGTGGGTGGTCAACCACAGAAAGGCAAGGCGCGAGTAAGCTTGGTTGTAAGGTCAAGATACAACAAGTTCGCAAAGCTAGTTGAGGCATTTGTATTGCCACACATAATAGGTGACCAACCCACACAAAACTCAGAGTTTGGATGGATTGTTGCTGGCTGAATTAATATGTCAACGTCAGCTTCAATCACATGTATGGTAGGCATGACGAATCCAGAGGAGTCACTAGAAAGATTCTGGCAGCTAGACACACTAGAGCCAATAAAAAGGTACAGGAGTCCGGAGGAAGGGTATTGTGAAAAATTCTTGCTCGATAACCTACACACGGCGGCGGACAATCGACTAATTGTAAAGCTTCCATTTGCTGAAGAGGCTTCATCTCTTGGAGAATCTCGGGAAGTAGCCATAAGAAGATTCATGTCGTTAGAGAGGCGAATGAACCCTGAACCCTAATATAGGAGTATGTAAAATTTATGTCAGAATATGAACAGCTTGGACATATGAAGCAGGTAATGGTAGAACAAATTCCCAAGAACCATTACTTTATACCGCATCATTGTGTACTAAAACCAGAAAGAACCACCACCAAGCCAAGAGTGGTATTTTATGCATCATGCAAAACGTCATCAGGAAAATCACTGAACGACATTTTATATCCTGGACCAGTTGTACAGAGTCAACTCTTCTCAATCACGGCAGATATTGAAAAAATGTATCGTCAAGTTTGGATAAACCCTGCCGATCAATTCAAACAGATGATTATGTGGAGAGAGGATCCAAGTCAAGAACTAAAGTTTTATCGTTTAAAAACGGTAACTTATGGAACCACGTCAGCCCCATATTTAGCGACGAAGTGTCTGGAATATTTGGCACTGAAAAACATGGAAAAATTGTCGTCTGGAGCATCAGCTCGGTGACACACTGGAACAAATAAGTGTCAAAACATTGGGAATCATATGGGCACCCAAAGAAGACCAATTATGTGGAAAGGCTCAAAGACATACAAAAGGAATAACCAGACGAGTGGTGCTATCTGAAGTCGGTCAAATCTTTGATCCTCTAGGACTGTTCGCACCGGTAGTGGGAAGAGCGAAAATGTTTCTTCAACATGTTGCTACCGAACGAATTGAGATGGATGGTGACCTACCGCCGTATTTGGAGAAGCAATTTATGTCCGATCAACCTATAAAAATGGCCAAATTTCGGTCAGATTGTTGTGCGCCTAGTCGAGAGTGGCTCCCCTGGAAAAACAGACACTGCCCCGGCTAAAACTATGTGCAGCTGTACTTGGAGCTGAACTCACGGATAGAGTTCGACAGGATCTCCAATTCGGATCAGAAAGTGTGGAATCATTTCTCTGGTCAGACTTAACAGTAGTACTCTCGTGGATTAATTCACGGGCATCACATTTCCACACGTTTGTGGCTAATCGGTTGACAAAAATACACGCAGTATCACATCCAAGGCAATGGCGTCATGTGTCATCAGCGCTCAACGCAGCTGATGTTCTGTCTCGAGGCATATCAGCAGTTCAGCTTAGCACACATACATTATGGTTGTATGGACCACTATTTCTGCATGGACCACAACGTGGCTGGCCAGCACCATTTAAGCCTACAGAGCACACGATGGATACCGCTGAGAAGAAAACCAAGGTATTTAGCATGGTGACTGCCACGGCAAACAACAAGAGTGAATGGATATATACGGTAAATCACAGAAATTCGTTTTACCGGCTACAGCGAATAGTGGCGTATGTGCTTCGGTTTTGTCACAAGCAGAACAGGAAACCAACGGCTCAGTTAGAGTTGGAAGAGTTGGACCAAGCACGGAGAGTGATCATTAAGCAAATTCAAGAAACAGGATTTGCATATGAATTACGGCACTTAAAGAAACGACCTGATCAACCGCTAGATCGCAAAATCACGGTGGCAACATTGCCACTAATACTGGATGAACATTCAATCATACGAGTAGCAACTCGGCTACAACAAGCACCAGTATCAACGGAAACAAGGAATCTATATCTCTTGCCGTATAATGATCCGGTGGTAAAAATGATGCTACGGAAACTTCATGAAGAGAATCTTCATTGTGGACATGAGGCACTAAGCGGAATAGCTCGGCAACAGTACCACATCATTAAGGTGAAACCGATGGTCCGGAATGTGTTCCAGGGCTGCGTAGTATGCACCAAGTACCGGCCTCAGTTCTTTAAACAAGTCATGGGCGACTTACCTGAGCATCGGGTATCTCAGAATAGACCCTTTCTCAATGCCGGAGTAGACTATTGTGGACCATTCTGGATCCACCATAAGGTTCGAGGAAAACGTCCCGACAAAGCCTACATTGCAGTATTTGAATGCTTTGCAACCAAGGCAGTACACTTGGAGTTGGTCGGAGACCTGTCCACCTCCTCATTTGTGGGCGCGCTTCAGTGCTTTATTGGGCGCAGAGGAAGATGCCAGACATTATACTGCGATAATGCAACAAACTTTGTTGGAGCAAACAACCAACTTAAGGAACTGACCGATACAATACACTCAGAAACGGCAGCAGGTAGTATCAAAGAATTTTGCTATCAAAAAGGAGTGCAATTTAAGTTCATACCACCACGGTCACCACATTTCGGCGGATTATGCGAAGCTGCGGTAAAGTCCGCTAAGCATTTACTGTTGAAAAACGTATCGACAGCAAACTTAACGTTCGAACAACTGTCTACCATCATTGTCAATGTTGAAGCAGTGCTGAACTCGCGTCCGTTAACGCCAAACTCAGACGATCCCAACGACTTAACAGCTCTAACCCCAGGCCACCTATTGATTGGAGAACCATTAGTAGCCCAACCAGATGCAGAGCCAATAACACAGCGATCGATTCCAGAGCAATGGGAATTAGTGCAACGGCTTAAGCATACATTCTGGACACAATGGTCTCAAGAGTACCTACAAGAATTGCAGGGTACATCCAAGTGGAAAAAACCATATAACAATGTCGAAGAAGGCATGATGGTAATTCTAAAGGAGGATAATGTGCCAATTTTGCAGTGGCCAATTGGACGAATTGTTAAATTATATCCAGGCCTGGATGGATACGTCCGCGTGGTAGACGTTAAAACAGCCAGAGGCACCTACAAGCGGGCTATCCATAAATTGGCTCCCTTGCTTAGAGAGACGGCGACAAAACGTTAAATCGAGGCAGATGACACAGAATCGAATTCCCAAAAAGACGATGGTATCGAGGACACCGCAGAACCAAAAACAAAAAGACGCTTATCGATCGGTCTGCCACCGTTGGCAATGACGATCTGCCTAATGCTGTTGTTATTTCCTATAGCATTTGCTCAAAGAACTAATATAACTCGATTCAACCACAAACCAGGCATATACTATGAAAGTATTGGCACAGGAAGAATGGCAACGTCTGACTGGACTAACCATATTGGGCCGACCTGAAGACATTTTCAGACGGAGTAGTAAAGGTTGGAGAAATATGCGTGTTAATGAAGGTTCCAGAGGCATGCACCGCAATGCGGAGGCACTTCGAGCAAGTCAACTCAGAGCTCCGGACAGGAAATGATCTCCTTCACATAGAACGCCAACGACGATCGCCTTTAGATATAATTGGGAACATTGCGAACGGCTTATGTGGTGTGCTGGACTCAAAGTATGCAACAGAGATGTCAGGCACCATACGAAAAGTTAAATCAAATGAAGATTACTTATTGAACTTGCTGCAAAATCAGGCATCTGTAATTGATTCAACGATAAATATCATTAAGCGAGATGAAGCCACAATTGAAAATCAGATGAAACTAATGGAACAACAAATGAACGACATGACCAAGGTCCAGGACAATGCGGTAAAGGCATTGCAATGTTATATCACGCTAACTACTCAGATGACAGTTATTGCAGGGAATTTGCAACGAATTCAAACCGAAATTTCCCGAGTATTTACAGATGCCCATCATAGCAAAATAAGCCCGTTACTACTATCACCAGGCCAGCTTCGGGAACATCTGAACCAACTGAAGAGACATCTTCCGTTTGGTTTGGATTTGCCAGTTCCAGATAACGACGTCTTGCAATTATATGGCTTAATGAAGGCACAAGGCACAATCGCAAACAATCATGTGATATTTAAGGTCACATTTCCTTTAGTGGCAACGCAGGCAGTGCAACTGTATAACCTGGTACCCATTCCAGCAATTGGAACTCATGGGATTGTAATCATGAACATTAAAATTCCCATCATTGCTGTCAACAAGGAACAGAATCAATACATTTGATAAACAAACTACGTTTTCGGCTAATAGCAACTGTGAGTTCCAGCTATTCAAAAACACAAAATCATCAACTTGCCAAATACAACACACAAACAGATCATTCGTGTGGTACGACATGTATCACAAAAATCAGTGGATTTTTGCCACCACTAGACCAATTGAACTCGCAGGCACCTGTGACGATAATATACAAGGTGTCACTATTAAGAAGACTGGATTGTTAACTCTAGACCCGACGTGTACAGCAAGGAGTTCTGCTATACGAATAACAGGTCACCGTATAACTACGACAGACACAATGAAATTGTCATATGTCCGATTTGGCAACTTCAGCATTGGCCCAACAAAAGTAGCGCCCACAACAACACAATTCACAAAGATGCAGCTAAGCTACGACGAACTAAGCAACATTCAAGGAAAACTGGAAACTAAGCAAAACTGGAAATTGCCAGAAGACCCCAGCCAGCTGGCTTACCATGTTATCGTCTCCTACGTAGCACTAACAATACCATTGGTTTGATGGTATATGGAATAAGAAGATGCTCACAACCCCCAAGACACAATGGTCCAGAGCAGACAACCGTGAGGATCGTCAATCCCATACCGACTCCTGCTGCAGTAAGCCCAGCCCCCAGCAATTTTGCGGTCAACGTTGGATAACGTTGAACAGGTGTTCAACGGCCGGGAGTATGTTGGTGTTTAGATTATAAAAAATAAGCTAACATTAAGACAATTATAATATAGAACAAATGGAAATGTATGTCAATTAAGTATGTAACCCGATTATAGATATCGATGGCTCATCAGTCATAAGTAGATCTGATATGGTCAGCAGTAAACAATAAAGACCTAGTTAATTAAGCTGCTATGGTTAGCTATTATCAACAAAGACGTATTTTGCTGACCTAACACTATGTCGAACTATGCACTGGTGAGCTCGCTATTTTGTACTATAAAAGAAATGCATTATTCTTAGTAAGATCAGATACCAATTGTAGCTACATCGGGTGTGCATCGCTGTGTCTTTGACCCCCATCTCTACCTTTGTAATCTCACTCCGAGGTCCACCCAATTTATGTGTTGGTTGCGACAACCTTTAGTCACTGGCTTATGTGCTAGTGCCTATATATATATATAAATAAATAAACATTTAATAACTTCAAGAAACACTAACGTCTTTCATTGAACAATAAATTCTCTATGCTTTTGCAATAACCTGAAATCCAGATTTCAGCACCCAGGTGCTTACTATAAATTTTTTCAATAATTTCTGTCATGTTGTGTTTTAATTGTTTTTAAATCCTGTCTAGATTATTGGCTCTGCTCATATATCTTTTCTTTATTAGTTTATTATGTTTGACGTAAAGGGTTAATAGAAATTGACATTGACAGACACTGTAGTTAGTATAAGCAGTAGCAGCCATAAAGCATTGATATCGTCAGTGTGATCAATAATTTTCACATTATTGACCACATTGACCGTATAATCTTTTGCTTGGGTATCGTCGCAACCAAACCAACACATTTTTACAATTTATTTGTTCAAAAAAATTTTGTAAAACCGTTATAAAATATGATCTTTTTGCAAAATTTATTTTATTTTATTTATTTATTTTATTATTTTTTTTTTGTTAAAAGTAAAAAAATTTTTTTTTCTCTATCAATTAAGAATTTTTTTTTTTTAATTTTAGAATTTTTAAATTTAAATTTAAATTTTTTTTTTTTAAAGTAGAAATATGAAAACATTTTTTTTTAATTTTTGTTCGCATAAAAATTGTTTTCTTTTTTTTTACATTTATTCCTGTCTATTTTTGCGTGTGGTTTTCAGGCCACACTCTAATTGGACAGCTTTTAATGTCGCACAGTTGTACTTATATTGTTATAATTATAAAAAAAAAAACAATATGCATCGCAGTGCATTAAAAAAAAAGTGTAAATAATTATTATGGTGGGCACTCTTTGTAGCGCTATCGGCTCAGACGTTGTCGGCGCTGACTTCACAGGCTTCTGTGTTGGGGTACCCGTGCAGGCGGCACACGCTTCTATGTTGGGGTACCGGTGCAGACGGCATATGCCATGTAGAAATAAAGTTGTTTTCGCCTATATATTTAGAATCTCTCCGCTTTGCTGCAATTTTGGTATCTGCTGCTGAGTGAATTCGCTAATACCGCTCGCTGTACATAATTTGTTGGTTTTTTTTTTTTATGTGTGTTTTGTTGTTTTTCTTGCTTAAAATGTTCAATTGAATTCTTTGTTTTTATAAGATTGTTGGTTTAAAACGGTGTGGGGTTTAGTAGTAGAAAACAACAAAAGCTCTTCTTTTTTCCAGTTATCCATATTTTTGTTTTTGCTGTGAGTGTTGTTGCTTGCTCCATACAAAATTTTTTTTTGTTTTTCAGCTGCGGCAATTGATTATTGATATTGATGTTTAGAATTATACATTTAATATATAAATATATTACATTTGAAGTTCCATTATCCACGTTGTTTTTTTTGTTTTTATTCTTTAATTTAAAACGAATTGCACACATTCGTGACACTTGTCACGGTCGCCATGTAGAAATAAGACAATTCATAATCGTTGTGTTTTATCTTGACGGTAAAAACCGAATGAATTTTATTTGAAAAATGTTCTTGTGCTTAGCCTGAGAATTCTTAAGTATATAAGTTCTGCCGCTGGAGGCAGCAGAACAAGAGAGCGTAGTATGTATGTATGTATATATGTATGTATATGCATATTGCATATATATTTGACAGGCGCATAAGGCTTAGAGAATATGCTGACGAGGCAGATCCCACGCTGGTGATCAGCCACACATAAGTGGGGTCGCATTACATTTGTATATATTTTGCGCTCGCCTTGTTTATGCATAGCGACAAAGTGTCACTATGTGTTTTCCAAAGGGGCACTTGTTGTTAGCGGTGCCTTTTTTATGAGCTGGCACCAACCGCGTCTCCGCCAGCGACGTCTTGGTGTATGGAGGTCTCCACTCTCGACCACCTGACTGTGCAGAACCGACTTCCCGTCCAAACTGGGCTTGCACTCGCATCGCTACGTCCAATGCCTCTTGTTTCGCGCATACCGTCAATAAATTGTTGCACCAGAATCTGGTCATACATATTTCCGGGTATTCCGCTAAAATCGCCTTAGGCCAAGCGTTCCAATTCCAGTGCGAAATCAAGCAAGGATTCCCTGGGCCCTTGTATCCGATGACGCAACATTTGATAACTCGACCGGCAATCTAGCATAAATCTTTGAGGCATGGCGGCACACAGTGCTGAGTAGGTAAGTGTAGGTAGCGTAGGCAAGGTGCCATAAAATGTTGGAGCGCGACCGCGCAGATTTAACACCTGTGCCAAACATTTCTCATCCTCTGGCCACTGATAGTTATACGCCACCTTGTCTACCAGTCGCTCAATCGTGCCCCAAGATTCAGTTCCGTCGAACAACGGCAAGAAATTTGTGTTAAATAGCGAGAAGGGGGGTGATCGTCTTGCCGTCCTGCCTTTGTTGGGGTAATCCATCCTACGCGATATGCTCCGGCGGCAAAACCGGCCCTGGCATCGCTGTGGGCTGTGCACTTATAAAGGAGCGTTGTAAGGCCTCGCCCATTTGGTCAATCTTTTTATTCACCATCTCCACTGATTGTGCTATAGCAATAATGGAATCGCCGCTATCCTCTGCCATTCTGCCGTTCCGAGCCTGCATCGATTTCTTAGACATTTTACACATGGTGAGGTTCTTCGCAGTAACCGAACATAACCCCACACCTGACACCAATGTAACGTGTCTTTTGAAGGATAAAATAACGCCACCCATGGCCGGGCGGATGGTTTGGTTGGTTTTTTCAGCAGGACGCAGTTAAATCAGCTGAATCGCAAAAAACAGGGATGGTTATTTTTCTTTCGTTTATTCAATTCGATTTAATTTTCGGTGGCGGCGAAAACTTTTTCAAACCCTTTCCTTTTCCTCTTTCCTATTCTTCTCTTTTTCTACACTTGCAAAAAGGGTATATTAATTTTGGTAAGAAGTGTGCAACGCATAGAAGGAAGCACCTCCGACCATATAAAGACTATATATTCTTGATCAGCACTACGAGACGATTTCAAATAGCCATGTCGGTCCGTCTGTCCCTCCGTCTGGAGCAACGCAAACTCCTCTTAGACCGTTAAAGCTACAGAGTTGAAATTTTGCATGTAGGCTTGTATATACTGCAGGGTTTGTATATCTCGGACTTAGCTGGATCGGACCACTATATCATATCGCTCCCATACAAACGCCAAAGTCACGAACAGTAATTTTTCTCAATAACTTCGTTATTTTCTGATTTAATATTGGTGAGTTTATTGGCGTATATAAACGAATATGCCAAATATGATCAAGATCATCATATGACATAGTCATATAGCTCCCATACAAACGCCAACGTTACGAACAGTGACTTTTCTCAATAACTTCGGTTTTTTCTGAGCTATTGTGGGTCCCTCGTTGCTCGTGTTGTGTTTCTCCCTTGCTTCTTGTTCTCTTCTTCGTTGTTGTGAAAGGCTTTTAATTGCGAGGATCAGTCCTACAATTCCCTTTCCCTTTGTTTCTCTCTGCGTGCAATAATTAGGTTCGGTGTTTTTAGTCCTATTCTAAGGACGTGGTGATGCCTTCTGAACTTGTAAGGCTAATCGTTAGGCCCTAACAGATCGTTGGCTTGTTGCTGTGTCCTGTTCCAAGGACTTGTTGTGCTTGATGGGTTTCTAAGGCTACTCTTAACTAAAGGTTACTTGTTGACTTGATCACGACTTGATGATTTTCCTTGATTGTTAATATAGACATCCTACATCCTCAAGAATCTATTAGTGTAGTACCGCTATACAGCTGGTATTTTTCCATCGGCCCATTGCTTCCACCCACGCATTGCCTTGTTACTATGCGTGGTAAAAGTCCCGCAAGTCCTTAGCGCATCCGCATCCACTTTCATTATGGCTACGCGCCCATTCATTTACTTTCTATGTTACTCCTCTTGGCCTGCATAGCGGGCATCCATCACTTACTTTTCGCCTGTGGTGCTTTTTTCGTTGGTCGCAGAGCTTCTCCCGTTGTTGAGTGACGCTTTCTTTTCCTGATACTGATACTCTCATTATACCAGCTTTGCCTTGTTATTGCCTTTTCATACATATTTAATCAGCATACATATTTACTCTACTAATAAGCAGATTGTGTTTTTTTTTTTAGAAAAAATACAACAAAAAATTAAATAACTACGTTAATCATTCATTATTATTTCTGTATTTAGTACATAGGTTGCTGTTCACTTAAGTACCTTGTGATACACGACATTTTTGGTTTTATTATCACGCGCAAAAACAAACAACGCAGATGGTCATCCGACCCGTGAACATGCCACGTATAATTGACCATGGGAAAAATATGAATGTTCTAGATTTAAACGACAAACTTTTAAGGATTAGCCTTGTGATTTGTTGATGGTCATGGCAAATGCAAGACGTATCGGAAATTGAAGTCTTTTAAATTCAAACGGCATATCGGTTGGGATCATCGGGATCCTCGGAATGAGAACTTCCTCACCTTTGAATTTTCCTATCATTATCGTAGTGTAAATTACATTGTTCATCAATTTACTAACCACATCCAAGGAGTTAAAAAATTTCAGTTGGAAAATTAGTGGCTTCTTCTTTGTTGTTACACAGTCGACAGATTTGAATGAATACAGAGTACCTACGATTTGATTTTGAATTATAAAATTGAAGTCATCTACATCTTTATTTTTAGCCACCAAAATTGCTCGCTCATTTAACCATTTAGTAAGCAATGATGTAATTAGCAATGATATCCGGAAATACTTTGTTGATAAGCTCATCTTTTGAAATGAGACGAAATTGCAAAAACTCGGAGGAAATGAAATCAAACCGCTCGATTCGTCAACAGGAACACCATTACCATATTCAGCAATTGCTTCGAGAAATCATCAGCAGATAGGTCGTTCAACAATGAAACTCTTTGAAGTTTGTTTACATATCGCCACAGATTTGATGCTTTGAGGCAAACGTTTATTTCGTCGGCAGCATTTTGGTCAAAAGTGTGCAACGCATAGAAGGAAGCATTTCCGACCATATAAAGTATATATATTCTTGATCAGCACGACGAGACGAGTTCAAATAGCCATGTCCGTCCGTCTGGATCAACGCAAACTCCTCCTAGACCGTAAGAGCTATAGAGCTGAAAATGCATGTAGGCTTGTATATAATGCAGGCGTTGTATATCTCGGATTCAGCCGGATCGGATGACTATATCATATAGCTCCCATACAAATGGCAAAGTCACGAACAGTGACTTTTCTTAATAACTTCGTTATTTTCTGAGCTATTATCATGAAATTTAATATTGTTAAGTTAATTACACATATAAACGACTATGCCAAATTTGATCAAGATCTGGTGACTATATCATATAGCTCCCATAGGAACGATCTTTCGAAAACGGTGACTTTTGTCAATAACTTCGTTACTTTTGACGCGATTGGTTTCAAATTAAACATTTGTTAGTTTAATATATCTGTTAATGACTGTGCCAAATTTGATAAGGATCGGGTAGCTATATCATATAGCTCCCATAGGAACGATCTGTGGAAAACAGTGACTTTGATAAATATCTTCGTTATTTCCTATGCTTAGGTTGTAGGCCGTTCTTTCGGACACATTAGCCCTTTTAGCTTAAACGTTTTTCCACTTTGATGGCTATAGGTAAGGAAAAAGTTACCAAAAAAGTTGCAAGGGTATACAAACTTTGACGCGGTCGAAGCTGCGGAATCGTATTGGGTACATTTGTAAAATAACTGTAACTTTTCGGGAAAAATACCATCGCAAGAAGTCTTCAGTCGTCCAATACCAAAGTGTGTGGCTGAAGGATAAGGAAAAAATTCTATTGAAGACAGCGGCTACGCTCCTGAGTTGATACAACTGCGAAATCGTATTGGGTACATTTGTAAAAGAACTGTAACTTTTTGGGAAAAATACCATCGCAAGAAGTCTTCAGTTGTCCAATACCAAAGTGTGTGGCTGAAGGATAAGAAAAAAATTCTATTGAGCTGTCCGCCCAAGAAGTCTCCACTTATACAAAAAAGTGCAAATCGTGGAAGGCCGAAAAAAGATTTCATCAAATCTTTTCAAAAGACAAAACGACGAAGAATAGCCGATCTGTCAAAACATGATGAGTCTACTGCGTACCAGTTTTCCATCGAATCCAGTATGGTCGGAAGTTTGATGAAGTATGATGAAGTTTTATCGCTTTTCATGGAAGCAAACTTAACAAAGCACCAATACATGTTAACTTGTGAGTTTGTACATTCGAAAACGTCAAGCGATTTATTGCCCAGCTATGAAAAAATTTTAAATGGCAAAAGCAAAGGCTATCCAAAGGAAATTATGGTGACCGAATCCCACGCTGAAGTTGAACGTTAAAGTTTGCTGGATCACACTGCCTCTCGCATATTGCAATTTCAGGCTGAAGTTATTCAAAATATAAAAGACGATTCGGCCAATAACTTGATTCTGATTGGAAAGTGGGGATTCGATGGAAGCACTGGGCAAGCTGAGTACAAACAAAAGGTTACAAGTTTGTTTGCCCCTCAGATTAATAAGTGAATCTGATGGGCTTAAAATTATTTGGAAGAATCCACTACCATCATCCACCCATTTTTGTAGGCCCATTCGATTTCAATTTAAAAAAGAAACGACACAGTTGTCAATTGATGAGGAAAAATATTTTTTCAAGACAAAATTGACCCACAATATTGGAAAGTGAAATTAAGAAAAAGAAAAATAAAACACTAGTTATGTAGCGTTGATTTAATGATCGTTACTATATTTATTTATTTATTAATATTTGAATTGTTTGATGACAATCGAGTTCAATATATTGTTAGAATTTAAACATACTTATAGAAATAACACTGGACTACTTATGGACCTTGACGTGCGACTCTTTAACAAGCTCTCTCTCAACTTATATAATGATCCTATGCCCTGCTCTCTCTACTACTACTAGAATGTTCGGCCACTACGCGTTTGTCTCTTCTCTTCTATAACTTTGGATTGCTCTCTCTCAATGCCATTTCCCACATTTAATACAACAAGCTCAACTTGTAACACTTTGTTGCAAGTATAAATAAATAAACATATACGCACTAAAATATAATTGTGCACTTCAATATGTTTATATGTATACATTGAGGTATGCATATAAACATATTCACATAAATATACAGCTAAGTATGATCATATATGTATGTACATTTGTATATGCACATATATATATTCACATAAGCAATGTATGCACAAGCGTAACATGAGCACTTTGATGCAAGCGATCCAACCATATGTATGTATGTACCGACACTCTCCCTCTCTTTTGTAGCTGTCGCATAAGTCGCAGCATAAGAATATATATGTAAATATAGCTTAAGAAAAAGAATAATTTGGAATAAAGAATCAATTTAGAAAATTCAACCGACTGACACTGACGTGTCCACCATTAATATTTTCTACCTAATGGAACCCGGTCCTTGCTTCCTTTCACATGGCGACCGTGACAGGACACTACAATTTATTGACTGTGTAACCCAAACAAAGGGTAGCACAGAGGACAACAATGTTCTCGAAAATTGCGGCATTCCAATAGAGTGAGAAGAGAGAAGCGACAGCAATAGCAGCACCAGCCACAATACAACAATAACAATAAATAAAAGAAGAAAAAGACCAACATTACACCACAAGAAACAGCATACTTAACGAAGTCACCGGTTAAACAACCAAACAAATTATGATATAAAATAAAAAGAAGGAAACTTTTCAAGTCGATAATACAACAACAACATCAAAAAAAAAAAAAAAACCAACAAGAAAAACAAAACTACGAATGAACAATGGCGAAGACATTCCCTTTGCGGAATCTGGTCCTATCGAGCAAAGGGACGCACCAACGCTAGAAGAAGCGTTAGAGCTCTATCCCAACGATGGACCGCGCTCACTCACAATAGCTGAGTACCGGGTTCGCAACGCAAAACCTACACAAACAAAGACACCAACCAAACGAGGAGGCCAGGTGCATAGCCTACTCCAGCAGAGGAGACTGGATGTAGATTTACTGGCCATTCTAACAAGGGAGGAGGACCGACAACGCTGCATAGAGCGTATTGATAAATTGGAAGCTGAACTTCGCCAAAGAGCGAAGAAACGCAAGGGGCCGCAGAAATGTGCTAGCCATAACTTGCCTTATTTAATAATTTTAAATATAAGCTCCATAAGCAAGTTGAAGCACGAAAGTGCATCTTGCGAACTATTAACCTTTTTTTGGATAGGCTTTTACTAACAATGTGGTTGGAGAGTTTTTTTTTTTAAAAACAATAAACCAAATGAAATGTATACTTGAATTGTGAGCCAACCACATACTCCAACAACTTTTCCACGTCTCTGGCTCGCTGTGCACGACACAGTTGAGATAAATTTGTTTTCTCTTACCTTTTTTTATCTTCCCGAACAATTTAAATAAAAAATATAAATATGAATGAATTCATAACATTTTATTTTTAATATTTAAAATAATATTCATGCTCAAGCAAATACGATCAAAACTTGAAATACTTATGAAAAAAAAAATTAATTAAAGTAATTACTAAACAAAAGGTATTAACCTATCTTTATGAGCTTTTGTTCCCTATTTTGTCGTATTCGTTATAATCATATTATTAAGTTAAAATCGTCTTATATAGGACCATTTGAGGTCAGCTTTTGTTCCCTATTTTTTCGTATTCGTTATACCTAATCATATTATTATATTAAAATCGTCTTATATAGGACCATTTGAGGTCAGTGAGGCCTTAATTAGAGTTACAAAAGAAAAAAACTTTTAATAAACAAAAAAAAAATCCCATACGTATGTTCGATAATAGCATAAGTAAATTTGATGATATATCCGTTAAACCCACAATGGGGTTAATTGAAACAAAATCAGTGGACTCCACTGCAAACGTTATAACTAAAATTGAATCATCAAATACTGATATAAGATTAACGAACATACTACTATTAATAATTGTCATAATATTGTGCGCATATGTATTATATGAAGCTTACCTATTACGCAACAGATGTGTCTAAGCCAAGCTAATGATCTAGATAAGGTCTAAAAATACATATGCACACAAGCAATTATGAATCAAGAAAATTTTGAATAAAAGATTAAATAACAAAAAAGAAAAAAATGACCACTCTTGACAGGTACTTTAGAAATTTAAACAATAGGCACCCTAGCATAGTCCAAGATTTAATTGAAGACTTTGGAAGCGAGGAAAGTAACTCACCTCAACGCTCTATAAACTTGGTACAAATTAGGTTAGCTTACCTTGACATAACGGGAAAAGATTTCCCAGCTCAAGGAGGCTCTAGGGTACATATGAGTTTCATTTCGTTTCATATCGTTTTTACTAAATGGAGAAACCAAAGCAGTAAGCAAAACGAAAAAAAAACTTTTTTTTCCTTTAAAAAAAAAATAAAAATAATACATCCATCTTAATAAGCCTAACCAGTTAGTGTAGTATATAGTTGAAATAGAATTGCAAAAACTGCAAAAATATTTACCTTTCCTTGATTTCCTGATACACTCAGGTGATGTAAATTACAAATATAGGAAATACGGTATTGGATAGCCAACAACTACAAATTAAAAAAAAATATTGTAGATCTTATGGAAATATTCATTAAGGTAGCTTATAGTAGATTGTTAGTTAGGACTCCTTTAAGAAAAGACGTGCCTGGATGGGTCCACGAACTTTTCAATTACTCGATCGCATTGATAGACATAGCAGAATCAAGTTTAGAACCAATAGACTTAACAGATTCAGATGTAGAAATAATAGATATAGAAAATTAAAATATACATAAACATAATTTTGAATCTGCGTAATGATATAGATATATCATGAGAGCATGATCAAAAGTTTAGTATTACTTAATAAATAATCTTTTACCAAGGAATGGGAAGAAATTTTTCTCCATCTCCAAAGCGTAAAGAAAAGATATATAGGTCGAGCCAATGACCTTGACAAAGTAGAGATTTTCCCATTATGACAGAGTGGGAACATATTCTAAATGAAGCTCGTGTAATTAAACAAGAAATCCACAAATCAATCAAGTGCCTCTCCCAGGATAGAAATACATCAGAGGACACCATAGAAAAGCACACAAAAATTATAAAAACCACACAAAAATTATAAAAACCTATTTAGAAAAAATAAGGCTACTTTTAAAGACCCATTACAACAGCCTTTCCAAATACCATCAAACAGCAGCTCTAGCCTTTTACAATGATTACAAGAAAAAAGCAACATTGGCATTGAAGCGACATCAAATAACATTCAAAGAAGTTTCTGATTTAAACTCCAGTTATTTAGTACAGAAGGTAAAATGACGCAAACAGTGGTAGAATTCATAAACACAGCAACCAGGCTTCTACCATACTTTGATGGTGACATAAAAAATCTACCGGGCTTTTTTGGACAGTTTCGCGTACTTAACACCATAAAAGAAACAAACGAAGCCATAGCCATCGAAATTATAAAATCTAAACTAAAAGGTCAAGCGGGTAATACCCTAAACCCTGAAACGACGATTGATGAAGTAATTCAAAAACTGTCAACAATCTTTAAGTGTGAATCAGTAGATCTCTTAACAGCAAAAATTACAAATTTGCGAAGAAATCCCAATAACTGTGTTTCATATACAAAAGAGATTACTGAATTGACCGACGCCCTTAAAGGCGCATATATTTCGGATGGTCTTCCAAACGACCAAGCCATAAAACACACTACCAAAGTAGCGGTAAATACTATGGTAAGCCATACTAAAAGTCAAAGAGTCCAGATATTAATGGAATCAGAAAACTTTGATTCAGCTAAAGAAACCATCGCTAGATTCACCACTATTTCAGTAGAGTCGGGCTCCACCGAAAATTTCCAAAATAATACCATTTTTTATGCCCAGCATAATGACCGCGGTAGACGCCGCTATAACAATAACGATACCCACAGAGCCCAACGAGGCAGAAATTATTCACGCCACCAAAGAGGCGGCCGTGGAAATGGATATAACAATAACAGACAGAACCCAAATAACCAACAGAATGGTTATAACAACACCAATGTCCTAGAAGCACAAAATACTACTTCGGGAAACTCCCAGACACCTCCAGATACTCAGCGCTAAATAACAAAATATATAGGTTAACTTGAGTCTCAATAATTTCGTATTATTCAAAAATGTTTCATCAAATAAAAATTTAACATTTCTGATAAATACAGGTGCAGATATTTCAATTATGAAAGAAAATTCTCATGTCTTTCAGGACATTCATACAAATAGAATTATAGATATTCGAGGCATAGGAGAAGGCGTAATAAAATCCAAAGGATTAGCCTCAATTGAACTCCAAACAGACAAATACATTATTCCATATAAATTTCATGTACTTCATGAAGATTTCGCGATCCCCTGCGATGGAATAATAGGACTAGATTTCATGAAAAGATTTAATTGCCAATTAGATTACAATAGTTCCGAGGAATGGTTAATAATTAGACCACAAAATCTAACGTATCCTATCTATGTTCCAATAACATTTAGTTCTGGTACTAACTCAACACTTCTACCAGCAAGATCTCAAGTGATACGCAAAATAGAATTGTCTTCAGCAGAAGAAAACATTTTAATTCCCAATCAGGAAATTAAACCGGGTGTTTATGTCGCAAACACCATAGCAACAGCCCAAAATGCTTTTGTCCGATTCTTAAATACCACAGATAAATGCCAAACAGTAGGCATTAATAACATAAAATGTGAATCACTTTCGAACTACGATGTAGTCCAAAACCTAAAAGACAACAGAAAGAGTCTGTAATTAGTATATTTTCCAATTCTGCTTAAAAAACAACTTGAAGAAATATGCACCGAGTATAGTATGTCTTCGGACTTGAAACCGAACCAATCACAACAAATAATTTTTATAAGGAAAAATTGAGACTTAATGATGATGAGCCAGTATATGTAAAAAATGAAGTAAGTCGTCTCGCCGACTTTGGTATACCATACACCAGTAAAGCAAATATTTCAACTTTATTAAACAAATGCATTTTCACATGCTTCTTACAAGCATATCTTAGTATCTCGCTCACTCAATCATACGAGCACCCTAGCACCCTCACCAGCCAACGGCCTACTCTGGCCTTATGGAAAAACGTTTATATGCATAACTCGACTGTTTTTTGTACGATGATGATGATTTCAAATGATTTTGCTAGATATTAGTATTAAATTTAAGTGTGCCAAATTTGATTGCATAAGGTAAAAAAATACGGGAGATAATCAAGTTTTTCAAATTACGGGCGCGGAAAAGGGCGTGGCAAAATTTTTATACATACAAAATGTGTGCATTTACTAAGCGAATATATATACCAAATATGGTGTCTCTAGCTGGAATAGTTTATGAGATAAACGTTTTTTTTAAATTGCGGGGGCGAAAAGGGGCGTGGCAAAAATTTGAAATAAACTTGATCACTCTACATACTACACGAGTCTACATACCAAATTTGGTGGCTCTAGCTCTTACAGTCTCCAAGATCTAGGTGTTCATACGGACAGACGGACAGACGGACGGACGGACGGACAGACGGACATGGCTAGATCGACTCGGTTTTTGATCCTGATCAAGAATTTGTGGGGTCGGAGATGCTTCCTTCTGCCTGTTACATACATTTTGGCGACTTTAATATACCATTTCACCCTATGGGTGTATGGTATAAAAACAGCATTTTCAACCAAAACCGGCCACTATGAGTATACTCGTATGCCTTTTGGATTAAAAAATGCCCCTGCAACCTTTCACAAATGCATAAATAATGTCCTTAGTGACTTAATAAATAAACATTGCTTAGTCTATTTAGACGAAATTATTGTCTTCTCAACTTCGCTTGAGGAACACAATGATTCAATTCGCAAAATATCAAAGAAGCTAACATCGGCTATGCCGAAGTTTATATACCCTTGCAGTCCTTGGCAATAATAATTGTACATGTTCAAAATTTGTGATCTGCAACTCAATTCATCAATATACAAACAAAACAATTTTACTCTTTATACTACAATTTGTTATTCTTCTTCTTCCCTCATTCCTAAAGCTAAGCAGCGCTGCCGGCAGAGCTGGGAGCAGAGCCGATTATTATATTGACTGTAACATGTGTTATATTTATCCGATCACATTCAAATTTTGGGATCTGGGGTTTTATATCCAATTTTATCACATATGTAAATTTCACAGCGATACTCCAATTTTTATGAAAATGTTTCTTCTAGATCTATATGATAAAGTGGTCCGATCCTGATAAGTTTCATACTTGATCTGCGCCAGAAAATAAAAAACCCCGAAAACAAATTTCAGCCCGATAGCTCTTAAGACGGCTGAGTAAAACGCATACGCACAGACGGACGGACAAATGGACAGACGGACATGGCTATATCAACTCAGCTTCTCATGCTGATCAAGAATATATATACTTTATGGGGTCGGAAACGTCTTCTTCTGTGCGGTACAAACATCTGACCAATTTTATAATGCAAGAGTATAAAAAAAAACACAAAAAAAAAAATATATATAAAAATTTTTATGGATTCATCTATTATTGAAAATAAATTCATACAATTTCGAAAAACAAGAGAAAGAAAATTTGTCTGGCCAGACACAAACTAAAAACCATTTTCCTAACATACTATAATAATATTATAATATAATAATAATAGTTTCAATAACTCCATAATATTACGTTATTTTCCAAAAAGGGGAGGTGTAGTATATTCATACAAATAATTATTATAATTATGATTATAATCATTTATTACAAAGAGTTCAACTTGAAACACTTTGTTGCAAGTATAAACAATTAAACATATACGCATTAAAATATAATTGTGCACTTGAATATGTTTATATGTATATGTACATTGATGTATGCATATAAACATATTCACATAAATATACAGCTAAGCACGATCATATATGTATGTACATTTGTATATGCACATACATATATTCACATAAGTAATGTATGCACAAGCGTAACATGAGCTAGAGCCAGGCCAGCGTGTGAACGCTGACCAAGCACTTTGATGCAAGCGCTCCAACCATATGTATGTATGTACCGACACTGTCCCTCTCTTTTGTAGCTGTCGCATAAGTCGCAGCATAAGAATATATTTGTAAACTTAGCTTAAGCAAAAGAATAATTTGGAATAAAGAATCAATCCAAAAAAACAATCGACTGACACTGACGTGTCCACCTTTAATATTTTCTACCTAATGGAACCCGGTCCTTGCTTCCTTTCACAAAACAACAAATTCAGACAGACTTTCGATATGTAATGGGATTAATAGTCGACAAACCCAAAGCTGGTGGAAGTGGAACTTCTACTGATGGCAACATAGCAAGAAAGTTTTTTTTATCAAGAATCCACATAAATCTGCCAAAATTACACGACTTAATGAGGTTTTGATTATAAGATGCTCAACCATTCTTCAGGCCATGTCTTCAGGACACAAAATAAATGAAGAAAATTTCAGGGACTATGCCTTTGATACCGCTAAGCTGCTTGTCAGCAAATCTCCTTGGTACTATATTCCTCCCACAGTCCATAAGGTATTAATTCTCGGCTCTGGTTGCTTGGTATCAATTGGAGAGCTTTCTGAAGAAGCCAAAGAGGCGAGAAATAAAGATATTAAAATTGTCGTAGCTTATTTCTATGGTAGTAAGATGCCTCGAACAAGATCGATACATCTAGTATTTTAAGTTTTGATTATTTCATTCAGTTTCACTCAGTTTAGCAAGATACGGCCACTCTTGAAAAAAGACCACGCTGACAATAAGAACATTGTAAAACATAGTTTTAAGAAAATATCCAAATAATGTTAATAAGCGTCTCAAAATATAAATAACATAGTGGTCCTTTGAGCCGGATAGCTTAAAAAAGCAATCAGCGATAGAAATACAGTCCACAATCATAACTATTATGCACCATGAAATACTTATAGTTCAAAGGGAACTAGAACTTCTTCAAGCGGAAAAAGAAGCGCTGGTAAGTAAGAAAAATGTTCTGAAAACCAAAGTCGCACTAACAGATTGTTCTTCCCGCATGTCGGAACGATTTGAAACATCTGTGCGAAATGAGCGAACTTCAATGTGGGTTCGTTCGCAATCTGAAGAGTGTCAGAATAATTTGGATGAAACCAATAATCCGAGTATGGCAACAAGAGCCATGAACCAGATGCTGGCGCGGTAGAGCACGTGTAGTTGTTAGCTGCCTAATTTTTATATATATATATATATATATATATATTCAGTTTATATATATATATTTATTGAATATTAATATTCACGTTTTTTCGCAACCAAAGTATCAAATTAAATGAAAACGCCTGTACCGAAGTACGCAAGGGGGGTTATTCATTTATTCTTGCAAACAAACAAAAAAAATATTCTTTCCGAAATGCAATTAAAATTATTATTATTAAAGGGGGCTTCTACACCACAGTTAATGCTACGGAAGCCTACTGACGGAGTCATGAACTGGAAAAGGACCTCTTTAGCTAATTTAGGTGCTTATGTCTTTCAAATGTTATACACCCAGAGATTTATTCTGCTCGTTAGATAATTCATAATACGACGAACTGACCTTCCTCAACACCTTAGCTGGGATGAAGACTGGATTTAGTAGCTAATTTGCTACTAAATCTTTTTGGGGCTAAACTCTGTGTAAAATTTCGAGCATGAACTGTGTCACCGACTTTTAGTTGTCTGCTTCTGCTACGCAAATTGTAATTGCGAGCATTTGTTGCATGTGCCTTGGCTATGTTATCCTTAGCTTTTTGCCGAGCTACCTGCAATGCATCAAATCTATGCAACGAGTTGTCTTCAGTCTTCATAGTCTTTACCATTATGAAGCAAGTGTTGACCAAAACATAGATAGTAGAGGGAATATCGAGTACTGCGGTGGATAGAAGAACGAAAGGCTGCACTAATTTCTGTAAGATAATTATCCCAAAAGGTATGGTCGGTCCCTATGTATGCGCGAATTGCTGCTAGAACTGAGCGGTTAAGACGTTCACTTGCGTTCGCATGAGGCGAATAAATAGCGGTGCATTGATGCGAGACTCCAAATCGAGTAAGAAATGACTTAAAGAATCCGGATTTGAATTGTGAACCATTGTCCGTCAGTATACATTCCGGTACGCCAAATGTATAAAATATACAATTTTCCAAATATTCGCAAATACGATTGGATGTAAACTCCTTAAGCGGATGCAGAAAATGAAATTTGGTGTTGTGATCGACGATGATCAATAATCCAATAAGACCTAATAAGATCATGTAAAGCTTTTGAAACTTTCCCATGGGAGGTCGAAGAATCTTGTTGCCGCTTTCTGTAGACCGACAAGTCGAACAACTGTCAATATATTTCTTGATTTGGGATGCCATGTTGGGCCAAAAGAAGTATCTCCTAATCTTATCAATAGTTTTGCCAAGGCGACAATGTGTCCATAATTTCCAAGAATCGTTTTCCTGCACTTCATTTCCGCTTGCGTGTTCTGTTCGCTTATAAACATATTTGCTGTTTACGCGCAAATCAGGCAATCTGGACTGGTTGTCTGTAATGCGTTTTGACAGTTCACGATAATTATCTGATTCAAAATATTTAGACGACAAATCTATCATAGGTTTTATTTCCTAGAGTTCTGAAACTTCATCCCGTCGCGATAATGAGTCCGCTACAATATTTTAAGAACCAGGACGATGAGCGATTTCAAATGAGAAAGCTTGTAAGTTAATTGCCCATCTCGCTAATCTACCGGAAAGGTCCTTCTGTTTCATAAGCCATTTTAGAGAAGCGTGATCGGTAACTACTACAAAAGTTTGTCCCTCAATGTATGCTCTAAATTTCTTAATTCCTTTAAAATCGGGAGTGGTCAAAATAGGTGCTGAAGTTAATCTTCTTTTCAGTTCTGAAAAAGCGTAGTCTGCCTCTTCGTTCCAACTAAGAGATCGGTTCTTTTTTAAGAGTTCTGTTAATGGAAAGCTAATGGTGGCATTATTTTTAATAAAACGTCGATACCAGCCAGTAATTGTTTCACTGTTGTTGGATTCGGAAAGTCGTTTATTGCACAAATTTTTCCATAAGTCTACATTAAGTCTGCAAGGCGTTGCACAAACCAAAAGGCATTAATTTATATTGGTTAAGTGGCCGGTTAGGTATTGCGAAAGCGGTGTATTGACGTGAGTTTTCTTCTAACGGAATTTGCCAGAAGGCGTGCTTCATGTCCAGTGCGGTAATAAATTGAGCAGGTGGCAGCCTGCTAAGTATTCCATCAATATGGGGAAGAGGATACGCGTCCTTACGAGTGCACTGATTCACCGCTCTAGAATCTAAACATATTCGAGCGTTATCGCCAGGTCTCACCAATACACAATTGGAGCTCCATGGGCTGTTACATTCTTCAAGAATATCTAAATCTAACATTCTATCTATTTCTGTGAACATTAGCTTCTCAATGGCCGGTGAAATTGCTCAAAGCCTTTTTTAATGGGCCTAGTACTATCAACTTCAATCTTATGATCAATGAGATGTGTGCCTTCTTTAATCCTTCTTTATCGTAGCAGGATAATTTTGCAATTGCAAAATTAAGTTTTTGGCGGTGCATTTTCACGGAATCTCCATGATCTTTTCCTTTTTCTTTAATAATATCCGATACTACTAGTGGATCTTCCTTCAATTTATCTATTAAACCAAATTTACGCCAAAAATCTATTCCAAGATATATGTCTTGTTTTAAATCAGGAATAATAAAGAAATCAAGGGGTTTGGTAAGTTGTCGATACGTAATGTCACTTGTCAATTTACCTTTAACAAAACATTCAGAATTGTTGGCCGTAATTATTTTGTCTGAACAATTGCGTGTTTTAGGATGCTTTAAAAACTCTTTAGCTACCTTACTTCTTTCTACCAAAAGAAGCGTAGTCTATGCGTAGAGCGCTTAGACTTAATATTTGGTCGTATGCTGTCTACTTCACCAAAGATGCGATGACTAACGGTCTCATACTGAGCCAAACGTAGGTGAAGAGGACGAAATGAGCTTTTATCGACTGTTGTCGAAGTTGGTCCTACATTTCCTGGTGAATCTGTTTTTTTCCTACAAACAAGAGGTTCACATTCCTTTGTTTGGGAATATTTATCCTTCATTATTGGTCTGGATGTGACAACGAAGTGTTGATCGCCGCATCCGTCGGTCGGGTTTCCTGCGTGCTGCAACTACGACAACGCGGCTTAAAAACATTTACGGCTCCGCAACCATAGCAAAATACAGTACGCGGTTCTAGACAAATATCAAAACGGTGTCCAGGCTTCCGGCAGTTCCAACATATAAGCTTATGTTGAAAAGCTTCCACCTCATCTATCTATATATATAAAATTGTAAGCCGCTTTTTTGTAATTTAATAAGTCATTCAGGAATCAACCAATTTTGCCCATTTTTTTTTGTAAATGCTTGTTGTGGCCCAAAGAAGGGTTTTTTTCCAAAAGAAAGTTAATTTTCAGTTTAACCAATTAACTAAAGGCGTTTTAAAATGAATGAATAAAATGAATTCAAATAACGAACCAGTGTTGTACAACGTATACCTCTAACGTATAGTGTTGTATAACATATAGCTTTAATATACCAGTGGTGCTGCCATACATTTAATGACTGATGTATTGTTTATATGGCATTCGTTGCCCGATCATTGCATTCGTGACTGTTATATGTCAATTTTTTGCGTTCAAAAGTGAGGTTAGAATTTAACGTTTATTTTTTATTTTTTTTTTTATTTATATAATTGTAAAAAAGAATTAATTCTAGATTACAAATAAGTGTGAGAAAACCAGAGCAACAAAGGCCTTCAGGCTTAGAATTTAACAAATTAAGTGAATTGTATATAAACAACATTCAAAATGCCACTTCCAAGACGTTTAAATACTGGTAGACGAACACGAAACGCCCCAGTTGTTAGAGAATTTCGTAGACGTAATGCGAACACGGTTGACAACAACATGAACTTAGCGGCTCATAATTATGATAGCACAATTGATTATAGCATATATTCCAATATTGGACAAATGAATAAGGAATGTGTGCATTGCAGAGCATTGAAATTTATGAAAGAAGCGCATGCCGTGTGCTGTGCTTCTGGAAAAGTTAAATTGCCTGCATTAGAACCTCCACCAGACCCTTTCCACTCATTAATGTATGGCAATTCACAAGCGTCAAAGGAGTTTTTGAAAAATATTCAAAATATACAATTCGTGCTTTCAAATGACATCTTTTGGGGCTACAAATATTATAAGAGATGGATTTATGCCGACCTTTAAGGTAATCACTTCTTGGCGAATTATGGAAATAAAACACAAGGGTGTCAAGCAAACAACACCAGTGAATGCGTAAACAAACTAAGCACAATTAAAAATTGAGAGAAAATCCGGATCCGGATTTGAATTGTGTACCATTGTCCGTCAGTATACATTCCGGTACGCCAAATGTATAAAATATACAATTTTCTAAATATTCGCAAATACGATTAAGCGGATGCAGAAAATGAAATTTGGTGTTGTGATCGACGATTATCAATAATCCAATAAGACCTAATAAGATCATGTAAAGCTTTTGAAACTTTCCCATGGGAGATCGAAGAATCTTGTTGCCGCTTTCTGTAGACCGACAAGTCGAACAACTGTCAATATATTTCTTGATTTGGGATGCCATGTTGGGCCAAAAGAAGTATCTCCTAATCTTATTAATAGTTTTGCCAATGCCACAATGGTCTGAGTTCGGGGGATTATGTGCTGTGTTCATTATGTTTTCGGTAAGACTGGATGGGATTTATAATTTCCAAGAATCGTTTTCCTGCAATTCATTTCCGCTTGCGTGTTCTGTTCGCTTATAAACATATTTGCTGTCTACGCGCAAATCAGGCAATCTGGACTGGTTGTCTGTAATGCGTTTTGCCAGTTCACGATAATCATCTGAATCAAAATATTTAGACGACAAATCTATCATAGGTTTTATTTCTGAAAGTTCTGAAACTTCATCCCGTCGCGATAATGAGTCCGCTACAATATTTTAAGAACCAGGACAATGAACGATTTCAAATGAGAAAGCTTGTAAGTTAATTGCCCATCTCGCTAATCTACCGGAAAGGTCCATCTGTTTCATAAGCCATTTTAGAGAAGCGTGATCGGTAACTACTACAAAAGTTTGTCCCTCAATGTATGCTCTAAATTTCTTAATTCCTTTAATTACTGCTAAACATTCGAGTTCTGATATCGTATAGTTTCTTTGCGCTTTGTTCGGTTTTTCTAACATGTAAGCTATCGGTAGTTCTATGCCTTCGGAATTAGTTTGAGCTAACATACATCCTATACCTACTAAACTTGCATCACATAATAAAATAAACGGGGTGAGGTGGTCGAAGATCTCGTGCCGATCCCTCTCCTTTGAATTGCTCCCTGATTACGAATAGGTTTGAATGAGTATTATAAGGGGTCACAGGCTGAGTTGTGGGCTCGCCCGATTCTTGGAGTTCCGTTTCCAAGTCAACATTTGATCTTACAAGTTGTTTCATCTTACAAATGGGGGATAAATTCGAAGTTTTTAAACACTCTGTAATACACTTATTGTGACATCTGTGCTTACAAGGCGACGAAGCAACTGCTTCGTTTTCATTTAAAGTTTCATGGCAAATGCCGCAAAATGGGTAATTTTCTTGCAAAGCTCGCGCAATGCTTTCGTGACTGTGTCTAACAGACATACTTAAATTTTTCTTTAATTAATTTAAATTATATAGATTTGGAATCCGCCATCACTATCCAATCCTATTGCCGTTTACAAAGTTGATTTGATCTGCACAAAAAATAGATTTCTATTAAATCTTAAACAAAAATTTCTATTGCCGATTAGTCTGAATGACGATTTCCTAAACTGGTCATATACCGACATACGCCAGTCATATGCTATTCCTGGTCGAGGTTCTTTTCACTTTAAACAAAGTTAAGGTCTAAGAATGCCTATTTTATAATATTGTAACTTTTCAACGACTCCATTGGTTAGTCAACCCGATATGACCGAGTTGCAACTGCAATTCCTAACGATAGCCTCAAACTACAAAGATCATAAAATTTGCGTTCCCGCCTAGTCATACGAAGATACGTCATACGATGCTATTGCCGCCAATAGTTTCTTCTGGTCAACTAATCCGAAGATTCTCGAATTACTATCGCGATTCACACAAGCAATCTAAAACGGGCACCATCGCATTACGAGTCTGCATAACTATCTTGAAAATAAAATTAATCTAAATAACTGGATATGAATGGATAACAGTGAGCAATAACATGTGTCTGGATACTTTGGTGGTGTATATATCCGATTAGTAGTGGGGTTGTCCTACGTTTTATTCGGGCCTCATGATTGGGCTCCATTACTGTAGTAATATACATGTGCACGTGTAGTTGTTAGCTGCCTAATTTTTCTACCTTGCTAACGATAACACAAGTGTATGCTAAAGATCGGGGTCGTGCACTTCTAGCGTTGCTCTTGCTTAGCTCGTCGGATGAGGGGGGGTTCTTTCCTACTCTAGGCATACGCACGGATCATACAGAAAAAATATAAGTGCACTATCAGAAACTAAAAGGATGTAAAAAGCAAAATATTGGACCAGATCGGGATACTATTAATTGTGCGGACGACTTCTCTGCAGATTAGCTAAAGGTGTTGCTCGCTAACCCTTTCTGTACCCACCCTACCTTGGCAAACTATTGGGCTTGATTGATTGCCCCTTAACAGACTTTCAAACGATCTTAGACGATTTGTAACGGCAGCATAGTCATGGATTCATGCGGCGGACTCCTCAAAGAATTAGCTTATGCAAACATGACGAAATTTCAAGTTATGGGTTTAATTCCAAACAAAAGGGTGTTCATGACTTCATTTTCTAGGAAATTACAAAATAAAGATATGCAAAAAGATATAGCAAAATAACTTTAAATACCATAATTAGAACAAATATAGATTCAAAAATTCATAGTAATTCAAAAGAGATTTGGGTTATGTGGCCGCGTGTGCCAGTTGGCAATGAAACCAATATTTATAGTATATACATGTGTGTGTTAACTCACGATTTATCCAACGGTGCGAACTCTGGGCCCATCGATGCTGCAGGGATTTGATGTATAATTTAGTTATTAGAAAAATGAAATGCAACAAAGCCAATCTCAACGCATTACATACACATTAGGTTTCCTACTAAGGAAAACTGATTTTATTTAACCGAATACGGACTTAATTTTAATAATAATATTTAAAGTTTCGTTACGTTACTTAAACTAATAATTCATTTAAATTTTCTTTTAGATCAGCAAAATTTACGTTAATAAAAGAGAAAAATATCAAAGAAGCTAACATCGGCTATGCCGAAGTTTATATACCCTTGCAGTCCTAGGTAATAATAATTTTACATGTTCGTTTTCTGCAACTCAATTCATCAATATACAAACAAAACAATTTTACTCTCTATTTTACAATTTGTTCTTCTTCTTCCCTCATTCCCAAAGCAACGCAACGCACGCATACGCATATTTATCCGATCGCATTCAAATTTTGGGATCTGGGGTTTTATATCACATATGTAAATTTCACAGCGATACTCCAATTTTTATAAAAATGTTTCTTCTAGTTCTTCTAGAGCTATATGATATAGTGCTCCGATCCTGATGGTTTTCACACTTTATTTTTCCCGGGTAATAAAAAACGCCGAAAACAAATTTCAGCCCGATAGCTCTTAAGACGGCTGAGTAAAACGCATACGCACAGACGGACGGACAAATGGACAGACGGACATGGCTATATCAACTCAGCTTCTCATGCTGATCAAGAATATATATACTTTATGGGGTCGGAAACGTCTCCTTCTGTGCGTTACAAACATCTGACCAATTTTATAATACCCTCTGCAAGGGTATAAAAAAGTATGAAAAGGTGTTGCCGTGGTGCAACCAAAAATGTCGTATCCAAACCAAAGAGCTGCTACGCCATACATTGCGTACAGATGAAATAAGAAAAGGTAGCAGAACTACTACTATGTATGCATATGCACCAAAAAAAAAATGTCGAAAAGTAGTAGATCTCGCTCAAATTGGGTGTATAATGATGGTATTAGCCGGGGAATTGCGCCATTTCATCACCAGACTATTTTAGACCAGCCCATGGCGATGATTATTGATGAAATGGAAGGGTTGATAAAAAAATCCGATAGAAAAAATCTCGCTGGTGTCTTAGTTATTGAAAGATGTCTCTTTTTCTTCCAACGAAGAAAATATCAGCGATTGGGCTGGGGTACAATCAAACAAATTGTCCCAAAGAAAATGAAAAATCCAAGGCTTCTTGAAAGCCAAAAGTTGCTTGGTCGATGCCACGCGACCGAAATATAAATTTTAACTGAATAAATTTTAATATTTTCACTAAATTTGATGTTATATCACCTTATTCTTCGAATATTCACTAATATTTATACCCTTGCAAAAAGGGTATATTAATTTTGGTCAGAAGTGTGCAACGCATAGAAGGAAGCATCTCTGACCATACAAAGACTATATATTCTTGATCAGCACGACGAAACGAGTTCAAATAGCCACGTCCGTACGTCCGTCCGTCCGTCTGGATCGACGCGATCTCCTCCTAGACTGCCATACAAACGTCAAAGTCACGAACAGTGACTTTTCTCAATAACTTAGTTATTTTTTGAGCTATTGTCGAAATTAAATATTTATGAATTTATTACACTAACAGACGAATGTGCCAAATTTGATCAAGATCGGGTGACTATATCATATAGCTACCATAGGACCGATCGGTCGAAAACAGTGACTTTGGTCAATAACTTCGTTACTTTTCAAGCAATTGAAATAAAAATTTATATTTCTCAGTTTAGCATAACTATTAATGACTGTGACAAATTTGATTAGGATCGGGCGTCTATATCATATAGCTCCCATAGGAACAATCGGTTGGGAACAGTGACTTTGACCAATAACTTCGTTATTTCCTAAGCCGTTTTTTCGCAAACATTAGACCATTTACGCAAAAAACTTGCAAGGGTATACAAACATAGATGCGGTCAAAGTTAGCCCCGGCCCTCTGGTTTTATTCACTTTAGCCAACTATGTATATTACTGCCTTGTGCAGTCACTCTATTTTTTAATTATGTAATATGCACGTGTTTCACAAATATATATATACTAGAAACCCTGCACCGCTTCGGTGAGCCCGCTTTTGAAAATTAAAATTGCGACTATAATTTGAGATTTAAACTATCCTGTCTCCAAAGTTAGATCGAACTGCACATGGTGTGCGAATTTTATTATAATCGGTTAAGTGGTTTAGGAGTCCATTGAGGACAAACTTTGTTTTGCCATATAAATAATTTTCTACTTATTTCTAGTGTAGATATATAGCTAGGCAAAACATTATTTTTAAATTATTATAATTTATCCCTTAAAGCAATATCAATATCTTAATACTATAGCGTGAACAATATTTTTTGTTACTCCATCTTTAGCTAACACTGGATGGTTTACCCACTCGAGAGCATGCCACGTATAATTGTCCGCATGAAAAACATGGTGTTATCAAATCAAGCTGTTGTTTTATCAGGATTAATGACGATAGTGTAATTATCACTTTGTAATTGGTGCATATGTGATTTGAATATTTTCAACAACTCATTAGTTAGAATCTGGATCCATGCCGATAAGTAAGCCGTTCAATGGTTCAGGTGGTGTTTCAATTTCAGGTAGTTACACTTTTCCTGACGCGCAACACAACCCAGCTGGCTCATTTTTGAATTTCAGAGCATGACAATGCGGACATTCCTTGTCCATAGCACCAAATGAAGTCACTTGAAAGCAGACATTGTATTTTTAAGCGTTCGCTAGAAAATGTCATATTTCTACACAATGGCTCTGTTGGCGGGACCAATAATAACAATTTTACTTTACCACTAAGGCAGCACAAACCAGTCGTTTTACCAGCAAACTTCAATGAGCCACAATGCCACAAACTAATCGATGCAAGCTGTAGTCGATGGTGCAATCATATAGAAAGGCTGCTCGATTCAAATCAATTCTTGAACCATTTCTTCTTGCACTTTGAAGATTATTCTTATGTTCATCTGTACGACATGCTCGACGATTTCTCGTTTTTAACCTAACCGTTTCATAGGCTGTCCTCTGTGCTCTTGTGTTTGAGAAGCACGAATTAATGCCCTTACTCGTTAAACACTAAAGCGCCGCTCTTACTTAAACACAATATACCAATTTTTCCTTTAGTTTTCACATTGTATATTACAGAGCACTACAATGACATTAAAACCACAGTTGACTTTATTTAAATTGACTGTTAGAAAACGTTTGTATAGGGAAAAGAAATTGGCTGTTTTGAGGGGTTTTTTTTAAAGGTGTATTCGCCTATTCGGGGGAAACAAATCCAAAGGGATCAATAACCATGAAGATTGGTTCAGCAGATCTCGAGTTAAAAGTGTTTGAACTAACACGACTTTCTTTTATATACATATATAGATATATGTATATATATATTTATGTGAATATTAATATTCACGTCTTTTCGCAACCAAAGTATCAAATTAAAAATAAATGCCTGTACCAGAAATTCTGTCTCTAAGCAAACGCAATGCATGCGAACGATTTCTAACGGATCTTTTCCATGCTCTCTTCTTTGCTTACGCTTTGCGTTCGCTGTGCGAAATGAGACTAAGAACAGTACCAAGTGAAGACATGTGCGTAGTACTCAAGGGGGTTATTCATTTATTCTTGCAAACAAACAAATAAAATATTATTAAAGAGGGCTACTACAACAGTAAACACCTGGAGTTTGATAATTCATCCGCGTTGAATTGGACATACTTTATCCAAGAGTTCAATGCTACGAGCAAACATTGCGGATTCTCCGAAGAGGAAGATGTTTAGCGATTATCAAAGCTAAAGGGAGTGGCTAAAGAAAAGGTTTCTTTGCTACTAATATCTGCAAAAGTTCCGGATAAAATCGTATCGATCTTAGATAAAGCGTACGGTGGAGCCGAAAATATTGCACTAGATTTGATGTCAAGAGCGTGCCAAGTAAAGCCAGTCAATAATATCGACAATTTCGAAGAATTCAATAACACTGTTCAAAACATAAGTTCTGCTTTGGAATTCACTGATAACCGGTTAATCAACACACAACGATTACTAGCTATGATGATCGGAAAACTGTACGTAAACTATCTACGAGAATGGGGCGCATATCTACAAGATGCAAACGTGGGCGCTTCATTCTGTACATTTGACAAGCTAGCTGAGTGGGCACAAAGACAAGGAGATCTAATCCAAGATGTCTCATTTTTCAAAAAGGTTACATCAATTAATTAGCAGTCGTCATTCGCAGAGCAATTTAAAGTTACCTAATCCCAACAACAGGAAATAGAGGCGGTAAACCAACCAAAGCCAAAACCAAAAGCAATTTGCTTTATTTGCAGCGAGAAAAAACACTCTTTAAGCAAGTTCTTAAAAGCAGATATTAAAAAGAGATGGGATTTGGCTAATCGTAATAAAGCGTCTTACAGCTGTCTAAAATTCCATAAAAGCCAATGCAGCGAAAGACAAGCCTGCAAAATTGACAATTGTGAGAAGTTTCACAACCCATTACTGCACAAGAGACCCATACAAGTAAATCTAGCAGCCACCACAAACGTCACAGGATGCGTATCTGATTCACCAAAATCTGCATTACTCAAAATGGTACCAATCACAGTACACGGCGAAAAAGGTTCAAAAGAAACGGTCGAATTTTTGAATGACGGTAGCACCTTCACAATCATGGAAATGAGCTTGGTAAGAGAAGTTGACACAAAGGGTGACGCAAAACCATTTTGTTTTACTTGGACAGGTGATGTCTACAGATATGAGGCAGATGCGGCATCGGCAACCACTAATATCAGTGAAAAAACGGTCCGAAAC
Source organism: Drosophila willistoni (assembly GCF_018902025.1). Classification (NCBI taxonomy): domain Eukaryota; kingdom Metazoa; phylum Arthropoda; class Insecta; order Diptera; family Drosophilidae; genus Drosophila; species Drosophila willistoni. The sequence goes on along the minus strand of NW_025814133.1, from coordinate 1,815,492 downwards.
ATCAGCTAAATGGAGTTTGGTTAGTCAACGATCTAAAAATACCAACACAACAACTTGACTATAAGAAGCTAACAGAATTTGTGCCAAAAAATATGGCCGACTACACGAAGTTGCAGGATAAGTAGCCCATGGTATTGATAGGACAACGCCATGCTAAATTAATTACCGCACGAGCCGTTATAGACCGCAATGAGCATCGGCCAATGTTATCTAATACCAAATAATGAAAACTTCGGTGCCTGTACAATAAAGATCGACAAAACACGGTCTGTGGATAAGCGGTTAGCAATAGCAAGGGCCGAAAGCTCAATTAACCAAAGGGGTAACTTCTACGAAATTGGATTGCCATCGAAATCGGATGACATAAAACTACCGGAAAGCAAGTCAATGGCTTTTCAACGACTCAAATGTCTTGAGCGAAAGCTTTTGAGAGACAAGGATACTGCAGAAGCATATAAGAACGAAATAAAAAAACTTTTGGACAAAGGTTGCGCCGTCCAATTAACAGACATTAACATTCTCAACTCTCCAAAACTGTGGTTTTTACCACATTTTGCTGTTATCGACCCAAATAATCCCGGCAAGGTTCGACTTGCGTTCGACGGTTACGTCTTTTAATAACAATGACGGTGCGGCTACTTGCAACGGTACGTCTTTTAATAACAACCTGCCAACTGGTCTATAATAGGAATTTTGATACGATTTCGGCTACATGCGGGAGCAGTCGTAGCAGACATTCGCGAAATCTTCAATCAGGTGAGCATTACAGAATGTGATACTGCAGCACAATGTTTCTTATGGAGAGATCTTGACCAAAAAAATCATTATTTGGAAAATCATTACGTAGATGATTATCTCGATTCCAAACCTAGTGAAGTCACGAACATCATTAAAGCAATCACGAAAATACACTTAAAGGCTGGATTTGAACTGTGTCAATTTATATCAAACAGCGACGAAGTGATGCAATCCATTCCAAAAACTCTCAGAGCGAACAAGTCTACAGCAATGGTAGGGAATGAAATGGAGGTACAAGGTGCTAGGAGTATGCGACTTCTTCACGTACTCCACTACGGTAATGCATAAAGTTACAGATGATCTGCCTTCTGTCAAAGTTACACCAATTGTCCGTAGCTAATTCGCTGTATGACCCATTGAGACTCATGACACCAGTCACAATTAAAAGACGAATCCTTATACGAGATGTATGGGAGTCTGGAATCAGCTGGGATGACCAAGTCAAGAGAGATCTAATAAACAAATGGCGGAATTGGATAAAGGGATTAATATCAATTGAGGGCACCAAAATTCCAAGGTGTTATAGCTCTAATTTGAACAATGCCGACCGCGTTGAAATGCACATATTTAATGACGCAAGTGCAAAAGCATATTTTTTGGTTTCCTATATCAGATGCAGCTACGCTAAGGAGGATAAATGTCAATTTGATGTGTCACTAATTGCATCTAAGGCAAGGGTTTCTCCAATCAAACAGAAACTGGAAACGATGGCCGCCGTACTAGGATGCCGTTTGGCTGAAATGATAAGCCACGAGTTATAAATCAATATAGATCAACGTTACTTTTGGACTGATTCACGTACGGTTCTTACCTGGTTTAACAGCGAAAAACGTATGGACGTTTTTGTCGCAAATCGAATAGGTAAGATTTGTGAAAAATCGGCAAGATCAGAGTTGGCGCTGGCTATCAACAAATGAAAACATCGCTGACGTTATAACGCGTGACAACATATCAGAGCATAAACTTCATTGGTGGGTGACGGAACCGACTTTCTTCGAAGACCCGAATCCACATGGGATCTTCAAAAACCCATTATAGAAGAATACGACCAAACAGGGGTCGTAATGGTAATTCAAGAGAAGGAACATCCAATGGATATACTCATACAAAGAATTTCCGGATACAATAAATTGATTCGCTGTACTGCCTGGATTGGGAAATACATAAATAACTTAACGAAACGGTTAAAAGGTAATCGAAAATTGAATGAGATAAGTGTCGACGAAATTGAATGGGCAGAAACTGTCTGGTGGAAGGTTGTACAGCAACAACTATTTCAGGACGATCTAATCAGCCTTAAAACCGGAAAGCTTTCTTCAAAATTGAGGTTGTCAAAATATTGTGTATACCTGGATGACAATGGCATAATGCGAGTAGATAGCAGAATAGAACGTGCAAAAGAGGTATCGACATATACCAAAAGCCCAGTTGTTCTCGATGGCAAACATATATTTACTCGGATGCTGATCAATAAAATTCATGTCGACGCACAACATGTCGGAACACAGGTAGTAGTACACCAGTTCAGGAAGGCATACTGGATGCCAAAATTAAATAGGATCATCAGAACGACGATCAATGCTTGTTTTTGGTGTAAACGCAAAAAGGCAAAACCACAAACACCAAAAATGGGATTTCTGCCCGAAGAAAGGTTTTTGACCCACAAAAAACCATTTACAGCAACAGGCGTCGATTACTTCGGTCCATTTTACACCAAAGCAGAAAGAGGAACTCGAGCCTCAAAACACCTCCGCAAGCGGTACGGAGTAATATTCACATGCCTGACTACCAAAACAATCAACGTGGAGATAGCCCACTCCCTAGACACCGATTCCTGCATAATGGCAGTTCGTAGAATGATGGCTCGACGTGGACCTATACAAATCATCTGGTCAGATAATGGCACAAATTTTCGCGGAGCAGCACGAGAGTTACAAAAAGCCCTAGAGGACCTGCATGAGTGTGCCGTGAAAGAGTATATGGCAAGTATTAAAATAATTTGGAATTTCATTCCAGCAAATGCACCAAATTTCGAAGCTGCTGGGAGTGACTAGTAGGCTGTTTTAAACGGGCAATTGAAGCAGTCTTAATAGTAAACGCAAATCCCAGCGATGAAATGTTGCAAACAATTTTTATGGAGGCAGAATATCTGGTCAACAGCAGACCATATATACTGGAATCTGATGACCCCGATGACGAACTTGGTCTATGTCCAAACGATATTTGTATCCCGCAAAGATGAACACTCCATGGCCCAGGCAACTTTACTTCCAATACAATAAAAAACCGACCTTGGAGAATCTCGCAGTACCAGATAGACTTTTTCTGGAAACGTTTCATTAAAGAATATCTTCCCACACTTATACATCGGGAGAAATGGCATAAAGATGTGCCAAACTTGGAGGTCGACGACATAGTTGTTATGAAAGACTACACCCCGGGCGGCGAATGGCAGCTCGGTCGAGTTATGAATGTTTTAATAATGTTGAATGTTAATAGTTATAACCAATACTGACTTAATGTATAGATTACTCTTAAGTTTTTTACTTTTAATACAGATCAAGGTTCTTAAGGTCTGCTATCGACATATTAGAACACACAATGTAAAAAATAAAATTTACAACAAAAACAAAAATAAATATTTTCTGTGGGTGGAAGTGGGTGCATAGATGGAAGTGCGGGTGCACAAATCCATCCATTTTACTATATTACACATACAATAATCTATAGGCCTTATGGTAAAAATTTGAGCGCGATATGTCTACTGGAAGTAATTATTGCCGCATACTTCATACAAGCGCAACTACTGTGGAATCTGTCGTTCAAGCGGGAATTGGGCTGCTTTGTGCTTGCGTTCGAGCGAAAGATATTCTGTCCTAACCTCGTGAGGGATCTTTTGAACGCACATTGTCCAAAACTTGACATCCCAACACAGTTCCCGAATTTAAATCAATTCGATTTATTCACAAAAAAATAAAACTCTAACAGTTTGGACTTACATAAAATTTTTAAAACATTATGAGACTTATAAAATCATTTTTAACAATCAAAAATGTTTAATTCACTCACTAATTATTTTTTTCTTCTTAAATGAATTTCAGGACAACAATCAAATATCAACAAAGCTGTGAATAAAAACCAATGATTTCTTCATGAGTAATCAATTGTGTTATAAAACTAAACTAAGTTAAAACGAACACAATGTATGCCTACCCATACCCGATATATTTTTTATTCCCGAATACCATGCCGAAGAATCATAAATACAGGCAGTCATCTACTTTATGGTGGCTGACACTCTTGGTTTTTTTTTTTGGAGTTAGCATCGATCAAATTGTAAATGGTGCTAGTGCTGGCAGCAATTTGGACACAGAGGAGGCAGCGTTTCAGGGTAAGTTTTAAGTTTTTCTAAAATCTAAAATCTAAAATGTTTTTTACCAATGATTTTTCAATTCAAAGTTTGTATTATATGTATACCCTTGCAGAGTGTATAATAAAATTGGTCAGATGTTTGTAACGCAGATAAGGAACGTTTCCGACCCTATAATGTATATATATATTCTTGTTCAGTATTAAAAACTGAATCGATATATCCATGTGCGTTTGTTCTTCTGTCTGTTTGTGTAGCGTATGTAGTTAACGCTATAATTTTCAAGGCTATTTGAGTGAAAATTGGTATTTTTACCTGGGTGGGATAAAACAAAAAGCTGAATCAGTTTGAGTACCTTATAGTTTTCTCTCTGAAACATCATAACATGAAATTTCAAGAGCGGCGAAATAGAACACGTGCATACACACACACAGACGCAGTTACATACAGTCTATGTATGGCGAAATAGAAAAAGAAGATTATGCAAGTAGGTGCATACATTTATGTATTGAGACACAGACAAAGAGATAGAGAAATAATAGAAAGTTCTTTTTTTTAATTTTGAGACATCATGACTGCATTTTGCGGACGCCAATCAAAGAATAAATGTTACTTTTGCACTGCTCAAATAATTATGACACGCATAAAATGTGCTCAAATAATTTTGAAAAGAGAGCGGTAATCTTAAGTTTGCTTTAGTTTTGTGATGTGTACCGTTATCTTTTTTTATACCCTTGCAGAGGGTATTATAAAATTGGTCAGATGTTTGTAACGCACAGGAGGAGACGTTTCCGACCCCATAAAGTATATATATATTCTTGATCAGCATGAGAAGCTGAGTCGATATAGCCATGTCCGTCTGTCCGTGCGTCCGTCCATCTGTGCGAATGCGTTTTACTCAGCCGTCTTAAGAGCTATCGGGCTGAAATTTTTTTCCGGGGTTTTTTATTACCCGGGAAAAATAAAGTATGAAAACCAGCAGGATCGGACCACTATATCATATAGCTCTAGAAGAACTAGAAGAAACATTTTCATAAAAATTGGAGTGTGCTATGAAACTTACAAATGTAATGTTTGTAAATTCAGATTGAAGTACCCATTACAAGCCCTGGTGTACCTCAATCTATCCCTCACGGGAACTCTGATCAATCACAGGATCATGCCGGCTCTCAATCACTTGCGGATCCCAATGCTCCTCCGCCTCCACTAACTGTAGTGCCTCATCGCAAACAATTATTTATTTCTAGGCTTGCTCCAGATACTTCTGAGTCGTCTGTGGCAGCTTACATTGGTAATATTTGCCCTGCTAAGGTTTTAATTCAAAAGTTTAAGTTTTCTAGGCCTCGCGAAATCTCCTCTTTTAAAATTACAGTACCAAATGAGTACTTCTCAGCTATGGTTGACCCTAATTTTTGGCCAGAGGGCCTAGTTGTACACGAGTTTGCGCCCAATAAGCGCTCTCGTCCGTTGCCTGTCCACCTTCCTACTTTATCTTCTGCTTCAAAAAACTAATAACGTCTAGTCTTTGCATTCATTATCAAAATGTAAGAGGACTTCTTACCAAGCTGTCGAACCTTTTCTGTGATAGCCAAACCTTTTCAGCTGACATATTAGCTTTCTCTGAAACTTGGCTTAACTCCTCTGTTCTAGATAATGAAATTCTTTCTAATAATTTTATTTCTTATAGGCTTGATCGTGTTGGTCGTCGTGGCGGTGGAGTACTCATTGCTGTAAACTCGAATCTGTCTTCAAGTGTGGTGCCGATTGATCTCCCCTTAGGTGTTGAGTTTATTTGCGTCGAAGTTACATGTTCTAACTTTAGCCTATATATCTCTTGTTCTTATATTCCTCCAGCTTCTGATATCATGATCTACGTGCACCATGCTGATGCTTTACGAACTATTTTTGGTCGTCTTAAAGATCGGGATGTTCTTATAGTTTTAGGTGATTTTAACTTGCCTAATATTTCTTGGCTTGTTGATGATAATCTATCTTTCTTAATTCCTTCATCTCAACATGTTTTTCTTGATAGCCTACTTGAATGTCCACTATATCAGTTGAATTCTTTCCTTAACTGTTCTAAAAGAATCCTTGATCTTGTTTTTGTCTCTGATCCCACTGTTAGTGCTGTATCGCAAACACAGCCACTAGTGAAACCTGAAGATCCTTATCATCCTACCATTGAAGTTACTATTTCTTACAATTCCGTTACTAATTTATTTAAAAACATCTCAAATTCTCGTCGTAGATGTTTTCGTAGAACAAATTTCAATCTTCTTAACAGCCTTATTTTCTCTTTTGATTGGTCGTTTCTATTTGAGTGCTGCGATATAGATTGTGCAGTGAAGTTTTTCTATTCTGCTCTTAATTCTCTAATTGATAAATGCGTTCCTTATGTGAATGTCTCTACCGTCTCCAGCTCGCCAGTCTGGTTCACACGTAGGCTCTCTAATCTTCGTAACATTAAATCGAGATATTTTAAAAGATTTAAAAAAACTGGTTCGCGACTTGACTATGCAAATTATTGTATAGCCAAATCTCAATTTTGTCTCTTAAATACTCAATGCTACAACAATTATCTCGTTCGCTGTAAGGCTGAATTTTATAATAACCCCAAAAGATTTTACAACTTTGTCAATTCCAAAAGACGCTCTAATGTCCTACCTTCCACCTTCAGACTTAACGACCAGTCTGCTAATAATGATTTAGATATTGCAGATCTGTTTGCTAAATTTTTTCAGTCGACATATTCTACTACTGTTTCGGATCCCACACCCTATCCCTTTTCAATCCCACATTTAAATTGTATGTTTTTTCCCAGTATTACTGAAGACTGTATTATCTCTAGCTTGTCATCTATGACGTCTTCCTTCGTTCCCGGGCCTGATGATATACCTAGCTGCATCCTTAAAATGTGTTCTATTTCCCTATCTAAGCCTTTAGCTCGGTTATTCTTTATATCGAGTGAGACTTGTAGATTTCCTGATATTTGGAAGGAGTCATTTATTATTCCGCTTTTTAAAAAGGGTAGCAAATCGGATGTTTCCAACTACCGTGGCATTGCCAAACTTTCGGCAATACCTAAACTGTTTGAGAAAATTATTACGTCTTCTCTTCAACATCTATCCAGATCCACTATTTCTCCTTGTCAGCATGGTTTCATGAAAGGTCGTTCGTCGCTTACCAACCTTTTAGAATTGACTACCCTTGTACACCATGGCTTCCGTAAAAAGTGTCAAACTGATGTTATTTATACTGACTTCAGTAAGGCTTTTGATACGGTTGATCATTCTTTGCTTCTCGCGAAACTTAACATCATGGGTTTTTCACCAAAATTATTGGGTTGGTTAAAGTCGTATCTTATTGGCAGAACCCAAAAGGTGTCTTTTCGTTCCTCGATATCTAAAACTGTTCGAGTTACGTCAGGTGTACCCCAAGGCAGTCATCTGGGCCCACTATTATTTACATTGTTTATAAATGATTTGCCTTTGGCCTTGGCGCATTCACGCGTGCTCATGTTTGCGGATGACGTCAAGATTTGTTATTCCTATAATGATCCTTCTTTCCAACAGTACTTGCAATCAGATCTCGATGCGTTCTGTGATTGGTGCCACGTTAATAAATTACACCTTAATGCCTCTAAGTGTTCTTTTATGACTTCCATCATTCAAAGACTTAGGCGTTATGTTTGACCCTAAACTTTCATTTAATGTTCATATTTCTTCAATTGTCAACAGAGCAAGCTGCCTTCTCGGCTTCATTAAACGTTGGGCCAAAGAATTTGATGATCCCTATGTAACAAAGGTTTTATACACTTCATTAGTTCGCCCTACTCTAGAATATTGCTCGCCAGTGTGGAACACGCAATATGATGTTCACCAGCGTAGTATTGAATCGGTACAGAAGCAATTCCTTAAGTTTGCGCTACGCGGTCTAAATTGGGACCCGGGTCTTCGCCTACCTTCTTATTCTGATAGACTTCTTCTTATTAATCTTCCTTCACTTTATAACCGTAGGCTTGTTTTTGGCATTCTCTTTCTCCATAAACTAGTCAACGGCGAAGTCATTTCTACCAATTTACTAGATACGCTGTATTTTTGTGTTCCCTCACGTCGGACCAGAAACTTTTTTCCTGTTCACCTTAGTAGATGTCTGACTAACTACTCTCTTCACGAACCTCTTCGTGTTCTTTGCCAATCTTTTAACAACCTTTCTCACCTTATCTCTCCTCATCTTTCTGTCACTTCTCTTCGCGCTATACTTTTTAATCATCTACAGCGAAACCAATGAAAATATTCTGGACTTGGATTGGCTGCAACTCATCCCTGGCCACATTGGCTGTGAATCGGGGCATAGCTGGCACCTTGTGCAAATAAAACACCTCCACCGGGCCGGGGATGTTTAGTTGTGTATAAAGCGAAGCTACCTTCTTCATTTAATTACTATCTGTCTTTAGCTTAAGCTTTTTCGTCGACTGCTATGTTAGTTGACGTAAATAAATAAATAAATAAATAAATAAATAAATAAATATGTGATAATATTGGATATAAAACCCCAGATCCCAAAATTTGAATGTGATCGGATAAATATAACACAAGTTACAGTCAATAGAATAATCGGCTCTGCCGGCAGCGCTGCTTGTCTGTCTACTACGTCTTTCGTCATCAACAGAGTACATGCATACACACACAGACGCAACGCTACATAAAGTGTATGTGTATGCGTGCGTTGCTTTGGGAATGAGGGAAGAAGAAGAACAAATTGTAAAATAGAGAGTAAAATTGTTTTGTTTATATATTGATGAATTGAGTTGCAGAAAACAAACATGTAAAATTATTATTACCAAGGACCGCAAGGGTATATAAACTTCGGCATAGCCGATGTTAGCTTCTTTGATATTTATACATTTTTTTAATTTAAAAAAATGGAATTTGAATGGGCCAGATAGTTTTCGAAGCTATTGGCATGACATTAGGTAGAAACCACTACAATGTGCCTAGAGAAATTTCGGTGTTGGTATGGGGAGCATTTCGCGTAAGTGGTATACGTTCATTACAAGTGGTATCATCCCGAATGAAAAGCGTCGACTACATCCGTACTTTGGAAAGTAGTCTGGTACCATTTTTAGATGAAAATGGCTATGCAAGACATACCTTTCAACAGGACATCGCGAGAGTCCATGTTATTCGAGAGACAAAAGCATATTGTCAGTTAAAATTGTTTTTTTTTTCATTCATTATACTTTTGCAAAAAGGGTATATTAATTTTGTTCAGAAGTGTGCAACGCATAGAAGGAAGTATTTCCGACCATTTTATTTCACAGTTTTATTTCACAGTTTTATTTTCTTAAATTAAGTCTTTACTTTTGAACAGTAGATTAGCGAGTAATTTGACTAGCAAAAATATGCAAGCTGTACACACTCTTCTTAGTTCTTAGTACAGTTGCACTAAGTCTATATTCCAGTGCAAAGCATACAAACATAAATTCTAGGGTAACAAAAGGTATGATAGGTTTAAGGTTTGTTAAATATATAACTCGCCCACTCTTCAAAAATTGTCGTCCCGAGAATGTCTTAATATTAACAAAGAAAAATTTACAAAATTCTTATTTTACTTACAATTTGTTTTGTGTTGAAGTATTATTTATCGCATACAAACAAAATCAGCATTCTCTTTTTTTTTTCAAATATAATTATTACGATTTGTTTTCTTTTTCTTTTTAAATTTACTTCTGTGATGAATTATTTTTCTGCCTCTATTCTCTTTTTCATAATGTTTTTCATCTATTTCAGTTATTTTTTCTGTGTTTCGAAAGTGGTTTGAGATTTTAAGTCTCGCATCTGGCATTTTTCTAAATCTGGTATCAACTTCAAACTCTGCACGTTTTTTATTAAGTTTTTCAATTTTGTGTATTTTCTAAGTTTGCGTATTGACTGTTGGTTTCCCTGAATAAAGAAATATTATAGCTGGAGCTTGTCCAGTTGTTGAATGTATCATTTTATGATTATAGGTAAACAATATCTTCTGTGTTATTAACTGAATTGATTATTCGAAATTTTTCATTCAATGTTTTGTGCAATCGTTCTACATCAGCTATTCCATTTTTACTTGTAGTAACTTGGAGTTCAACATTTTCTTTCTTTAACCATTCGTGGATTGCTAGACTCATAAAGAAGGAATCTTTGTCCGCTTTAATGAATTGTGGTTTTCCCATATCGTTAAAAATCTTAATAACGCTTTCTTGGTTTCTAACCAGTCCCTGCATTTCTATGAGGGTAGCGAACTTTGAGTATACATCAATATAAGAAAGGAACTTTTTTTTTTTTATAATGTAGAAGTCAATAACATACTTTTTCCTAATCGTAAGTATTTCTGGTGTAATTTCTAAAGGTAAATCCGTATTTCTGTGTTCCGATTTACTTAAATTGCAAATATTACAATCGTTTATAATGTTTTGTATAATTTCTGCCGATTTTGTGTAATATGTAGTATTGCTGCTTAAAAGTCATTTCAACCTTATTGAGTGACCTGAGTGAAGAGTGTCCAAATGAATTTTCACTATAATCTCTTTTAGTTCAGCATACTTATGTCAAAATGTCGCGCAATATGGTTGAAGTCTAGTTAACCTTGATATTTGAGTTTATGAGACGAATGTATTCTCTTTGAAATATACCAAAATCATTTTCATCTTCATCTTCCATAAAGATCGCACTATTTCGCATGGAAAAATACTTTAAAATTATATGCTTTGCTAGTTCTGAGGTCATTTCCTTGAACTCAATAGTAATTTTAGTTTTTGAAAAATACCTAGATTCGCTTTCATAATCTCGACTTGCCTTAACAAATTTTATTTGTCTCTCAAAATAATTCAATGGTCTTTCTGTTATTTGAATTCATCTATGGTTATCCTCTGGAGCACTATGCACAGTTGCCATAGTTGTAAGGTTATCGGTTACCAATACTTCTCCATTAGGTAATTGTATTCTTGACAAGGCGTCTGCACACATGATTCTCCTTGCCTTGGATTTATTTAACTTTGAAATCATATGATATGATAGCGAATATTCGCTAAGCTTTATTTTCCAGCGTTGGAGTTTCATGTGGGTTCTCAAATCGCCAAAATAAAGATTTGTGGTCACTAAGAACCTCGAAACTTCTTCCGTAGAGATACGGCCTGAAATATTTCGTCGCCCAGACGATTGCCAATAACTCTTTTTCAATAGTACTATAATTTTCTTCGTGACTGTTTAGGGTTCGGCTAGCGAAGCAAGTGGGCCTGCCTTCTTGAGATAAGGCGACCCCTAGTGCGACATTACTTGCATCGGTAGTAACTTTAAATTCTTTTGTAAAATCTGGATAGGCAAGAAGTGGATCACTCATAATTAGAAGTTTGAGCTTTTCTACTGCTTCTATATATGAGGAATCATGGAAATCCGTGTTACCGTTTTTTTTTCAATTTTAAGGTTATAGGTTTTGCTATATGAGCGAATCCGGGAATAAATTTCCTATAAAAGCCACACAGGCCTAAAAAGGACTTGATCTGTGTTTTAGACTTTGGCAAAGGGAATTTTTTAATTGCATTTATTTTGTTTGCGTTGGGCTTAATTCCCTCTGTAGTAACTATATGACCTAAAAATTCAGTCTCCTTTTTAAAAAATTCACATTTGTCAAGCTGCAATTTTAAGTTTGCCTTTCTGAGCTTTTCGAAAACTTTGCGAATTGACAATAATGTCGTCCAAATAGACTAAGCAATGTTTATTTATTAAGTCACTAAGGACATTATTTATGCATCTTTGAAAGGTTGCAGGGGCATTTTTTAATCCAAAAGGCATACGAGTATGGCCGGTTTGGGTTGAAAATGCTGTTTTTTTGATTGAGGAGTCATCCATTTCGATCTGATGAAATCCTTTAGCTAAATCAATTGTAGAAAAATACTGGCTTCTGCCAAGTTTATCAAGTATTTCCTCCATGTTGGGATTGGGAATTTATCGCTTATAGTAATTTCATTTAATCCTCTATAGTCTATTACGATTCTAAATTTATCTTTGCCTGATGCATCTTTTTTCTTCGGCACTACCCAAAGTGGGCTACAATACGGAGAGTTACTTTCTCTAATAATACCCTGTTGTAACATATCCTTTATTTGTTTTGTAACTTCGTCTTCAAATGCGTAGGGGTAACTATAAGGTCTTTTGTATATCGGATCCTCATGGATAGTTTTGATTCTATGTTTAACCTCATTTGTAAAAGTAAGTTGTTCCCCTTCCTGATATTGTATGTCTCGAAACTCAATTAGTATTTTCTTAACACACTTTCTCTCTTCGCTATTCAAATGTTCCAACCTATATTGATTATTTTCTTCTAATTCGTCTTCTAAAGCAAAAATAGTTTCCGTTGGAGGCTGGTTTTCAACTTGATTTTGAAAAAGAATGATGACCATTTTCAGATTGGGAGCTTTGGTGGCTAAAGACAAAGTTATTTAGGGTCGTTAAACCTGTGTGAAAATTAATGATTGCTCCGCAATCTTTTAAAAGTTCTCTTCCGAATAACAAATCATAATTATTTGAGAATTTATAAATGTAGAATATTTGACTTGTAGGTATAAGTTTGTTTGGTTGTGTTAATACATAATTTTCTAATGCAACTTCTGAATTTATGGTGTCGACATTATTTTGTTTTTTATGTATTGGAAGATTAAAAAAATTATGGTTAATTAGATTGACAGACGATCCAGTATTTATTAGGCATTTGTAATATTTCTCATTGAACTTAATTGTTAGGTCATGTTTTCTGGAAAGGCACTCATTTGAAAATTTTCGCTCGTATCCATTCGTTGGTGTCCACTACTTCCTTCTCTATTTCTTTTATTTGGCCTATTGTTATGCTCCTCAGATCTATTATTTATTTCTGCATTTATCGGATTTGCCTGTTGACCCTGGTGTAGCTGTTGGTTAAATTGATTATACAGCTGATTGTACTGGTGAGATTGGGTTACTCCCGTTTGACCATTGGAATATTCAGGCTGAAATGACTGGTTAGACACTGGGTCCATAAATGAATTTGGTGATTCAAAATTCTGACAATCTCTTACCCCTATAATTAGTTGGCATGGAACTATTTTTATTGCTGAATTTCCATTCCATGCCAACTAATTATAGGGGTAAGAGACTGTCAGAATTTTGAATCATCAAATTTTTAATAGTATTTTCCATTGCTTGGGTATACACAGCTGAATTCACTGCTTTACCCTCTAATTCTAGTTTATCAGCAATTACACATGATTTTTTTTGTAGCTCCTCACAAAACTTACGAAGGTTTCCCATGTAGTCCGTATTATAGAGCCTTCTTAGTAGTTCTTCGAGAGATGTCTGTGTGCCGTACTCTTCGATTAGTGCCTCCTTCAGCAATGTCCATGAGTTTATGGAGTTTTACCTGATATTTCTTTGAGCCTCTCCCACGATGAGTCCCTCGACTGTCCCGTATATGATGCTTTTCTGCCTTATATCATCAGTGGGGCCTTATATCATCAGTCCAAGTAGGTACTCCACTCTTTTAATGAAAAAGCAGAGATAGTTTTTGTCTCCCTCGAACGGCTGGACCTGCCTTAATTGGGAAAGCAATTGTCCTAAGAGAGATTCAGAAAGAGCCATTTTTCCACAGAAAAGCGATTTATTTCGTGTCCGTAGATTCTTTTGCGGATTCCGTATAAAATTAATTGGAATCCTACTGACTGCGCCAATTAAATTTTTTAATTTAATTTTATTTTAAAGTTTTATTTCACAGTTTTATTTTCTTAAATTAAGTCTTTACTATTGAACAGTAGATTAGCGAGTAATTCGACTAGCAAAAATATGAAAGCTGTACACACTCTTCTTAGTTCTTAGTACAGTTGCACTAAGTCTATATTCCAGTGCAAAGCATACAAACATAAATTCTAGGGTAACAAAAGGTATGATAGGTCTAAGGTTTGTTAAATATATAACTATATATATTTTTGATCAGCATGACGAGACGAGTTAATTTAGCCTTGTCCGTCCGTATGTCCGTCTGGATCAACGCAAACTTCTCCTAGACCGTTAGAGCTACAGAGTTAGCGGACGTTGACGATACTATGCGCAGTACGTTCAAGTGGCCCCTACGACACCAGGACAAAGCCTGTTACGCGCGAGCCCAAGCAGATAACTGCCCACCTCCCACCCGACCGACCGAGGGGTGCAGCCGTATAACGCACGGCACGAATCGCGTGGACAAAATACACAATAGAAAAGACAGACAAACACATAATACTATAGCTATCTATTAACTAAATGGGATAGGATAGATGTTTTAAGCATATTAATAGAAAACTCTGAGCCGATTACAGGGGATAGAAGATTGTATTCAGAGCAGAGGACTCTAAAAGGTTCATGCATAGAGTAGTTAGAAGAACAACGACTAAGGGATAAGGGTATTAAAGGGTGTCTTGGGTTAGTTAGTTAGTTAGTTAGTTAGGGACGGAGGGTTATCAAGAGAAGTCTACTAGAATACGAAGGCAAATTGACATTGCGATCCCAGCTTAAGCCACGAAGAGCAAATAGCAAGAACTGCTTTTGAACGGATTCTAGTCTAATCTGGTGCGACTCATATTGAGGTGACCAAATGCAAGATCCATACTCTAAAATAGGACGGACAAGCGAAGTAAAAAGAACTTTAGTTGTATAGGGGTCATCAAATTCTTTTGACCATCTTTTAATGAAACCCAGGACACTCATGGCCTTTGCGACCGTGGTGGAAATATGGGTGTTAAAATTTAACTTATGGTCCATAAGTACGCCCAAATCATTCATATTATTTAGACGTTCTAAAGGGCTGTTGCTTAGAAAATAAGTGACCAGTTGAGGAGAGTTACGAAACCTTACATTTGGTAGTGTTAAGATTTAGTAGATTAAACTGGCACCAGGATTGAAAGTTTTTAAGATCAGCTTGTAGCCGACTAAATGAATCTGTATCTTTATAAGTAAGACAAAGCTTGACATCGTCAGCATACATAAGCACACGCGAATGAACAATGACTGATGGAAGATCGTTAATAAGATCGTTAATAAATAGTGTGAAGAGCAGAGGGCCAAGATGACTTGCAGAGCAGAGGGCCAAGATGACATTGAGGTACACCAGAAGTCACAGAAATGGAAACGGAAAAAGAAGACTTAAAAAGTACCTTCTGTTTTCTATTTGTTAAATATTCTCGAACCCAAGAAAGGAAAAAGGGTGGAAACCCAATGTCGCTCAGCTTAGAAAGTAATAGGGTATGATTAACGGAATCAAAGGCTTTGCTGAAGTCAGTGTATATGACATCAGTTTGTTTACCATTTTTGAACCCCTTGATAATTATTGATGTAAATTCTAAAAGGTTAGTGGTTGTAGATCTACGTTTCACAAAGCCATGTTGGGATGGCGAAATAATAGAGCTGCAAAAATGTTGCAATTGAGAAGTCATAATTTTCTCAAAAGCTTTCGGAATAGCGGACAATTTTGAGATACCCCTATAGTTAGAGGCTTCGGACTTTTTGCCATTTTTATGCAGAGGAATAATATACGACTCCTTCCAAATAGATGGAAAAGAGGAAGATTCTACAGACAATAGAAACAATTTTAAAATGGGTTTACATAATGCGTTTGCACAGAACCTGAGTACACATCCAGGAATACCGTCTGGCCCCGGAGAATAAACAGGTTTAACTAATTTAAGTTCGCTAAGAATAGAACTTTCACCAATCATTGGATTGAAAATGCAATTAGCCTTTTTTAAATGATAAGGATACGGACTTGCTCGATATTCCGTTGAGGAATAAGTTGTTTTGAAAAAACTCGCAAACATATCGGCAGTTGCCTGATCAGTGCTCGCATTTTTATTTTGAAAAGACAAAAAAGATGGGTGCACAGAGTCTTACGTTTAGAATTAACAAAATTATAAAATTGTGTAGGGTCAGAAGAAAACTGAAGCTTACACCGCTGAAGATAATTCTTATAGCATTGTGTATTAAGCATCATGAATTTTGAACGAGCGACTGTATACAGAGCATATCTGATGAACGACGTGTTTTTTGAAACTTCTTATAATATCGTGTCTTCACATTTTTCAAATTGGATAGCTCGCGAGAGAACCAGGGAGGTTTGTTAAGCCGCTCCAGCCTACCAAGAGGCACACAAATATCAAAGAGTGAATTCAGAGTATCATAGAAAAAACGAACAGCCGAGTTCATATCACTACAATTGTACAGATAAGACCAATCGGTAGTAGCAATGTTTTCATTAAGGCTGGCAAAGTCAGTCTTACAAAAGCATCTAGTTAGTGGTAACTCATTTGAACCAAGTAATGGTGAAAGCAAGGGCAAATCAATTTTTAAATTTAATGTAGGATGAAATTTGTCTTCACGAAGAACAAATGGTTCGATCCTAGAAACCTCACAATAAGAAGAATCCAATACAAAAATAAGATCTAACAATTTTCCTTTAGAATTTAAGACAGGATTCGAATTTAGCCCGGCCCTCTGGTTTTAAGCTACAGTAAAGATAAGAACGAAAAACTCATAGTGATTTTATAAATATGCAACGTTAAGACTTATCTTATGTGCAGATACCGATTGGTTAGATACATTTATTACAGCTTAGATTATTATAGAAATACAAAATATATATTTAAGTATATCGCGTTCTTCTAAAGACGTCCGATCGTCGCGGCTTCTCCAACAAGACTCCCGCACTCTCCTCCTACCTTCTTTCTCTATGCTCTCTCTATCTGTGTTCTCTCTATGTATTGTTTGTATGCTCTCCATGTACTCTCTGTCATTCTTGAAATTCGGTCTCTCCTAACTCCTCTTCGTCGATTCCTATGTAGTCGTAGTCTTCTTCTTCGATGTCCATGCCCGGAATCAAAACACATCATGGTTCAATGTGGTCGCTCGATATTACATTACTGTAACGTCGTTGAGATACTGAACGATCGGGTAGGTTTTCTACAATATAGCGATCGCTTCGTAAAACTTTCGTTACGACGTACGGTCCTTTGAATGCCGGATCTATTTTATGAGTGTCTCCTGTATTTATCGGTACATAGTCAATGACTACTAAATCATCTACTTCAAATTTTTGAGGTTTGGCATGCTTCAAGTCGAATCTTTTTTTCCATTTTTTTCCTGTTCAGCTTTTATATTTTCTGCCGCATGATGACGATTTAGTTGTACATCCGTTTGAACAAAATGGTCTTCTGTCATTGCTTGTATAATTCGGTTATACGATACATCTTTGGGAATAAAATTAAATACCAAATCGTTCGGAGAAAATTTTGTCGTTGAATTAACGTTTGTATTCATACTCCACTGTATGTTGAACAAATGTTGATCCCAATCCTTGCTTTTATCTGTACTTGTTTTCAGCGCGCTTAGTAGTGTTTTATTCATTCTTTCAGCTTGACCGTTGGTGCGTGGTGTGCGCACTGCTGTTTTAATATGTTTTATGCCACAGTTTTGCATAAAGTCTTTAAATTCCTTTGATGTAAATGAAGTACCTCTATCTGACATGATTCATAAAGGCTACCCAAAAATTTTGCAAAGTGCTTTAATAACTGGGGTAGCCTTTGAGTTGCGTGTTGCGACTAATATGGTGAACTTGGTGAATATGCTTACTATGACCAAAATGTAAATAATTCTGCTTTTGCTTTTCGGAAATGGTCCAATATGATCGAGATTTATTGTCCGGAATGGTATCAGTATTACTTCTTGTAAGTACATTTCTCCATCTGGTTTTCCTCCTTTTACTTTATTAATACAACACTCTGGACATGAGTCTATGTATGACTCAATAAACCTTCTCATCCTCGGGAGCCAAAAATGACGACCAATTCGTTTATTTTTTTTTTTTAATCAGCTGCCCATATAAAGCTTTGGTTTTTCTTCAAAAGCATACCCAATGGTTGTGCTATTATGCTATAATTCGGAACAAATTCACGGAAGAATCTAGTAACTCCCAAAAATCTGCGTATTTCTGTTTCATTCGTTGGCTGCAGATATTCAACTATACATTGTCTGTGTCTTTTCTTTTCCTGGTTAAATTTGATAGACGTAGTGTTAATCCTTCGAATTTAACTGCTTATAAAAATTCATTAAGTATAACTTTTTCTTCGTCGATTGCTTTTAATGAAATAATAACTTCATCAACATAGCTTACTATATTTCTTTGAGGTTTCGCATGATATCTGCGATGACTTTTTGGAATTGAACTCAAATAATCCGTCTGTTGTCATAAAAGCTGTAAACATCTTGCTTTCGTTGCTCATTTCTATTTGATGAAATCCAGACGTCATATCCAGCGTTGTAAAGAAATGATTTCCTGCTAACTTTGCCAATTGCTCTTCTACGACTGTCATCGGGTAGTGTTGCTTTACTGTGACTGCGTTCAGGGCTCTGAAATCAACACATAAGCGATGTTCCCTATTGGGTTTGGGCGCCAAAAGCGAAGATGCTGCATGTGGTGATGTGCTTCGTTGGATTATGTTGTTCTTCAGGAGTTCATCTACTACTGTTCGTAATGCATCTCTTTTCGCAAATGGGACTTAATATCGCCGTTTCACAATTGGGTTCGTGGTTGTTACTTTGATCTCCATCTTTGTTGATTTGCATCTGCCAATATTTAAAAAATTTTCGGCTAAGCATTCTGTATAGTTTGTTTTACTTTGTTGTCCGCTCTGCACATAAAATATCCCTTCCTAAGTCGACTGCATGATTAAGTTCCTTATCTTGAACTACGTAGATGCATACATCTAGTCGATTGTTATCCATCACGTTAACAGGCATTCATTTGACTCAACAATTCCTCCTCCAAAACCTCTGAAAGAATTGGTTATACCTTGTAAAACTGCATCCTTCGGTACGTGAGACTTTTGCATGAATGTATTGTCACTGCCAGTGTCTACAAATGCCTCGTATTCGTTACCTTCAATAAGTATTTTCTTCAATATTGGCGGGCGATTCCTATCCTTTATGCTATCAACTTTCGACACTGTTAATGTTTTAACTCTGCAATCCTTTCCTTCATGTCCTATCTTATAGCAAATCGAACATTTTGGCCTTTTCGATTCAACCGGACACTTGGCTGCGATATGTCCAATATTATTACAATTAAAGCATTTTGGGCCCTTTGTCTCATTATAATAATGAGGATAATTATCCTTGTTAACCTCCATGGACTTTGCGGTATCTGACGACGACTATTCCGCCGTATGGTATGACTGCCATACGGATGAAGAATTCTCCAGTGACCGAAATAATTCTGCACATGTACATAAATTCATGGCTAGTAAAGCTCTTGCTGATTTAATTCATTGGAAGCTTGTGAAATCTGCTGCCAGTTGTTTCAGTTCATCCATTTGTCTCTGCGTCGTACTATTTTGCTGGTTGATATCGTATTCATCGGTGTTTATTTGGTCCGTTCCTAGAATTGACGTAATTTCATCAATCTTGGCTTGTTTGTTACCATTGAATATTGTTCGTCTGTAAAATAACATCCAACTCTGAAAGTCGTAGTGTAGATAATTTGGCCAACATTTTCTTAACTGTTATTTATCCGCCTTGTTGCAAAATTATCGTTACTTTTTTTCGTTTGTCAACTTTATCTTTTGCGCCGGTTTTTTAGACATGGACTTTTCCCTCGATATCGGCTTATCGATAAATGCTATCGATACATTCAATAGTTAGGTATGGACTTTTCAGTTGTGAATGCCTTTCTCGTGGCGATTTCTTCGACGACGTTTGCTTCGTCGCTTATGACTTGCCTTTGTCGCTGTCTTGCCTCCCCGTAAAATCCGTGCAATCTTTTTTCGTTAATTTGAGAATTCATGACCGTCTTGCAACTTGTGCCGCCCGCGTCAACATTAATCTATAGTTGTCTCTTTCACAGCTTTTCTATTAATTTTAGAAATTCGCGACCGGTTTACGATTTGTTCCGTTGCGCCTTTTCCCGCGCTTCGATATATGTATCTATCGTTATCTTTTCTACAGCTTTGGAAGATTGTAACCATTTTGCCTCTGTGCCATTTTGTATTTCTTCCTCTGTTTCATTGACCTATAGATATCTCTTTTATTCTTTCGGGAATTTGTGACCGTTTTGCACTTTTGCCGTTTTGTTAGATGCTTAAATTTATTTACTATGTTAATGTCCGGAACCCCTGATTGATAATGTTCATAAACTTGTACCTTCGCTAAGGATTGTTAATTTGTTCCAAAGCTTGCCTACGTATATCTAGCCTAGTTGACCAGTTGGTTCAAGGAATGACGTTGGTATCTCTTGATTTGAGTTAATATTTATTTATTTATATAAAAAACGGCACTAGTACATAAGCCAGTGACACAGCGATGCACACACTTAGTCTGACTAAGAACAATTCATTTTTATACCCTTGCAGAGGGTATTATAAAATTGGTCAGATGTTTGTAACGCACGAGAAGCTGAGTTGACATAGCCATGTCCGTCTGCCCATCCGTCCGTCGGTGCATATGCGTTTAACTCAGCCATCTTAGGAGCTATCGCGATGCAATTTTTTTTTGCAGACTTTTTCCCGGGTAAGATAAAGTATGAAAACCATCAGGATTGGACCACTATATCATATAGCTCCAGAAGAAACATTTTTGCAAAAATTAAAGTATCCCCATACCATATATACCAATATGATAGTCAATAACCAATGATAGGATAAATAGAACACAAGTTACAGTCAATATAAATCGGTTCAATCGCTGCCGGCAGAGCTGCTTGCTGCCTACTACGTCATCATCAAATCAACAGAGCACATGCATACACACACAGACGCAACGCTACATAAGCTGTACACTAGTCGGCATAAATATTTTGACGAAATCGTATTGTGCCTATTGAAGCTGTTAAACGTCAGAGTTAAGCCTTGTTGTTAGAGCTTCAATCGTAGCGAAGTTTAAAGCTGGGGTTGCCTTAAAAGATATTGCAAGTGAATTTAAACTGTCGCGTCACACAGTACATTATCAAATTAACAAATTCGAAAAGTATAATACTATTAACAACTTGCCAAGATTGGGTGGTAAACGCAAAACAACGGTGAATGAAAACAGAATCCTTTTGCGAAAATTGAAGAAAAACATTCATTTTTGATGCATTTCACACAATGGGTTGGGTGACTTGGTTCCCATTGAAGGATCGATGAACCAGGGCCAATATTTGAGAATCCTGAATGATCACGCTTTCCCTTCCGGAGACAGGCTAATCAGTGAGTCATTCATTCTGCAACAGGATAATGCCCCATGCCACAAAAGCAGATTGATCACGAAGTTTTTGAAGGATGTTGGTGTCAATACTCTTCACTGGCCACCACAGAGTCCAGACTTAAATGTTATTGAAAACGTATGGTCCCCCATTAAGCAGAAGCGAATTGCATCTTTGCATAAAAGCAAAGAGGAAACAATTTCTGAGATTACTTACATTTGGAACGAAGTGTCAACGGACATCCTTGAATCTTTAGTGGACTCACTTCCAAGACGACTACAAAAAGTTATTGAAGCTAGAGAAGACTACACATTCTATTAAGCGAAACTATATTTCAAAGCCCTTTTATGTTTCAATTGCTATTTTATTAATAGAAATCACTCGTCAAAATACTTATGCCATCGTCTGAAAATCAATTTAATTCATATCTTTCTAAATTTCAAAGAAATTATTTTTGTTCAATTATTCTTAAGTTTGTATTACCGAGATGCAAGAAACAAAAAAAAATTATTTAGTTCTGCAAAGCCAATAAAACGTTATAAGCAAAAACACATCACTTTAAATTCGGCAAAATATTTATGCCGCCTCTTTTTTCACATTAAAGTGCTCTTAACAATGTACAATGTGCCCAGATACAATGTGCCCTCAATATATCCTTCACGGGAACTCTGATCAATCACTTGTGGATTCCAATGCTTCTCCGCCTCCACTAACTGTAGTGCCTAATCGCAAAACATCATAACATCATGTGGCAGCTTACATAGGTAAGCTATGCCCTGTTAAGGTCTCTATTCAAAAGTGAAATTTTTTTGGGCCCCGCGAAATATCATATTTTAAAATTACTGTACCAAATGATTATATCTCAGCAATGGTATACCCAATTTTATGGGTCTACTTCGACTTTTTTCTAAGCACTCAAAACTGTTCTGTGACAGCCAAAATTTTTCGGCTGACATATTAGCCTTTTCTAAAACTTGGCTCAACTGGCTGAATCTGTTTTGGATAAAAAAATCCCTTCTAATAATTTGATTTCTTATAGGCTTAAGAGTTTTAGTCAGAGGAGAACTTATTGCTGTTCGGATGTTGTGCCGATTGATCTGCCCTTAGGTGTTGAGTTTATTTGCGTCAAAGTTACTTGTTCCAACATTAGATAATATATTTCTTGTTCTTATATTCCGACACCTGATATTAGGACCTACATTCACCATACTGATGCTGCAAACGATTTTTAATCCTCTGTGAGATTGTGATTTCCTTATAGTCTCAGGTAATTTGTACTTGTCTTATATTGCTTGGCGGGTTAATGATATCCTCTCTTACTTTATTGTTTTCGCCTCAACATGTTTTTCTTGATAGCTTAATTGAATGTCCGCTATAAAAGTTGAGTTCATTAATTAATTCTTCTAAAAGAATCCTCGATCTTGTTTTTGTCTCGGATCCCACTGTTATTTCGGAATCTAACACACAGCCCCTTGTGATGCTGAGGGACCGTATCACGTTACCGTTGAAGTTATCATTTCTTATAATTCCGATACTAATTCATTAAATAACATCTCACATTCTCGTCGTAGATGTTTTCACAAAACAAATTTCAATCTTCTTAATAACCTTTATTCCTCTTTCCTCTTTTCATTTGTCATTTCTATTTGAGTGCTGTGATATAGATCGCGCAGTGAATTTTTTCTTCCTTAATTCCTTAATCAAGAAATGCGTTCCTAGTCTGAAATTTTATAAAAAATCCAACAAAAATTACACAAAAATTTTGAGAATAAATCAATCTGAAAACTACAATCAACTGACACTGACATGTCCGTCTCAATATTATTTTCATCAGCTGGAACGCGGTCATTCATGGCGACCGTGACATAGGTAAAAAAAAATCGACCTGGACATCGAAAGACCAAGGAAAGGACCCAAGTGAAAATTTTTTATGTTTCTTCCCCCTTGTGTGTGTGTGTGAAAGAAAAAAAAAACAAACTTTATAAAATAAAGAAAAGAGCACAAAATGGAAAAATGGCAACTATAGATAACTATTTCCAAAAACTTGTCATAAGAAATCTCAGCATAGTAACTAATCTAATTGAGGTTTTCGAAGTAAGCAAACTCCATTACTCAAAGCTCGATAAATTTAGTGCAAATCCGAACCGCCTACCTTAATATAACTGGTGATGAATTTCCAGTAAGAGGATGTTTCTTTATAACAGTACCAAACGTATGCTGCTATACAAATGCAGGTTGTAGATTTCGTTTTTATTTATTGAATTAAAAAAAAAAACAAAAAGACAAAAATAACACACTTACAAGAAACAACAAACACACAAAAAAAAAATATAATCATCTTACAAAGAAGAGGGCTGTGCCAGAAGAGCAGCACCGGCCCGCCTCTCCAGGAAGACTTGGATTTCCTAATGGCCTACTGTACAAAGGGACTCACCCCTCCTGGAAGAGGTACTAGAGGTGTGTCCAAACGAGGGACCACGCCCACTCACGATAGCTGTGTACCAGGCTCGCCAAGAAAAACGAAGCTATTTGTACAAGAATTAAATAAATGTTGTAAATTTTTTTCGTAAAATAGAGAAACATCCCAAGACACAGTAGCCAATTACACAAAAATCATAAGTTAATCGAACACTATAGAAAGCTAAAGACAGGGCATAAAACAGCCGCAAATGCATTCTATTGTGACTGCAAACTGAAAGCAATAACTGTGCTTAAGAAACGCAATATTGAATTGAAACAAATAACTGATTTGGAAATTTCAGTAGTACTAGAAGGCCCAACTCAGCTAATGGCTGATGAAGCCATACCAGAAATACAGGGTGGCCCATTTAAAGTGGAAGGATTTGTTTTTGCAATAGCAAAGTAAAAAGTGGAATTTTCAAGATTTTTTTTTGAAATTCCTTTATTTAGGTCCTTGGAGATTTGTTCTAACTACTTTTCGAATATGATATCTCATAAATGACCGCCTCTGGCCTTGACCGCAAAATGTGCCCTTTTTTCGGCATTTCGGATCACTTTGCCCAATGTTTCGGCCGATATGGCAGCAATTTCTTGTCGGATATTGGTTTTCAGCGCAGCTTGGGTCCTTGGTTTACCAGTGTATACCTTTCATTTTAAATATCCCCATAAAAAGAGTCAGGAGGCGTCAAATCCGGTGATCTCGGTGGCCAGTCATAATCATTTCGCGCAATAAATTGGTCGTGGCATGCGCTGCATGCGCTAACTCTTGCGAACGATGGCGACCTGATGTCGATGGAGTCTCTGCAACACTGGCTCGAACGGCATCAATGTTCTCGTCGGAACGTCTTAGTCGTTGTCTGGACAGATGACATTACCAACACTACCAGACGATATAAATTTGGCATATAATCGAAGTGTTGTCTGATATCTTGAAGTTAGCCTCAAACCTAATTCAAGAGAAAACCTCTAGACTTTCGGTTGGAAGTGGCCTAATAGAACAGAGTTTTAAAACTCTTAACTCCAGCCTGCCACAACCCTTCCATGTTTGTTGCCCTGATGGCTATAGTGCGATAAGAGTTTTTGCTGGGTAAACCTTAAAATATCTTTTTCAAGATCTCTGGACGCGCCTACGAAGTTTTTACCATTGTCGGACTCGACGTGCTGGGGACACCCTCGCCTCAATAGCAAAACACACAAATACGCACCCTTGGATATGGAACAGGCGCGGCGGGTGAAACTTTTAATGTCCAAGGGACCTGTGAAATCTGTCCCGGTAGTCGAAAAGGGGCGAAAAAGTTGTTCTGACACTTTCTGCCAAAACGGTACACGTATGCTACCACTCATAAGGCACGTCCCAGATTGGAAAACTGGGATAGTATCTCATTGGCTGGTTTAGCGATTGCGACATGGACCTTCACTGCCGGCTGCTCCAAGGTAGTGTCTAGTGTGAGTGGGAATGGGGTCGCTGGTCTTGCGGTTGCCGTAGCCAAGGTGGGCCACGCCACCACAAACCCTTGTGTAAATGTTGCTGCGCACTCAGACCATGACGAAGAAGGAAGAACTGCAGATGCCAATTCAGCTAGGAGCATGGCTCTTCATAACTCAAGACGGGGTATTTAAACCGTTATGACTTGGGCTACCCTGGATTTAGCTGCAAGAAGGCAGCACGATATTCCTTGGTCATTGCTAATCCACCCTAGCTCTTGTAGCAAAAGCTCTTGCATAAATACTTTAGTTTGAATCACAAAAGGAGCCAGCCAGCCAGCGGGATCGAATAAGTCAACTAAGACGACTTCAGCGAAGGAAAGTCAGCTACATATATGACTTGATAATTTCGCTAGCCAACGGATTGGATTGTACATCATTTGCGAGTTGTTAAAGTACTCGGATGGCTAAGAACGGTGCACAGTTAATGCCGAACGTGACGGTGCTAAGCTTGTAATCACCAAGTTGTCCTTCCTTGTTTCGGAACAGGATTCTCTTAAATGGCTTATGAACTGAGTCGACCATAATTTGCTGGAACACTTTTGTGATGTCGTCGTTGAAAACTACTCGTAAAAAATCCCACTTGAGAATCTGAGTAGTGAGATCAGACTGAAGTACCGGGCCAGGGTAAACTATGTCACTAAGACTTACTCCATTTGTGGATTTGGCGTTGAAGGCTATCCGTACCTTCGTTGTGGGACTGTCGGGCTTAAAACCTGCGTAGTGTCGCAAATAAAAGTTGTAATGCCTTTAAAACTGCCTTTAAATTGCACCTGACGGCACCATTGGGCATGTGGCCCAATTCAAAATACTCTTGAATGACGACGTCGTAATCAGCTTTGCCCGAAATATTTTTTAGGAGACGACCCTCGTTGTTTAGGAACTGAGCCATTGCACCTGTTCTGGAGTGACTGAGGTCGATGTTGGTTGAGTCTCGAAACGGAAGTGAGACCATATATCTCCCCGAAACATCTCTCCTTGTGGTCTTCTGAAAATTGACCTCGCAAAATGCGTCAGAATCTTCTACCGGTTTGACCGGTGGATCCTCCACCTTCCAAAACCTTGTAAGAAGAGTTTTGAGTGCATCCTCTCTGCTTAAAGCGATTCTCGTGGTGAACGCGGCACACGAACTAATGGGGACCCCTTGCAATGGGCCTGAAATTATCAAACCGAATCTCGTCTCTTGTGCCATTAAAGTGCCGCATGATTCGGTCTTGATGCCGGAGAGGCTTACCGATGATATGACATTAACACCGAGAAGCAAATCGATTTTTGCCTATAATTTTAAGGAGACTGGATCGGGCAATCGTACATGAAGGCAAATCATCGGCAACTTGGGACAGAACAAAATCTTCTATCTCTATCTGGACTGAAGGTCCATGCGATGACCGAATTCTTACGTGACAGACTTTCAAGGTTCTATTGACCTTTCCGTAAATGCCTGCCACCGCGGCCCTCGGATTTGGCATGATAACTTCATAAGCCGGAACATTCGCTCGAATATAAAGGTAAAGTATGCTATAGCTGGGACCGGCGTTTGACTATTCTCCGGTCGGCCGTCCTTGTGCAAGAGCGTATTGTGAAGACTTCGATCGAAAATCTTTTACTTGAAGCCCTCTAGCGAAACAGCTCAGACACAGTTACTTTTTCTTTATATATGCCGCCATCTCAGGCCACGGCATCTTAAGGAATCGGGAACATCGACGCACTGGGTGATTCTCCTTCAAACAGAGATCACAGGACTTGGGTTTGGTGATCACCTTGGTTTCAAATGTATTTGGCTTTCGGGTGACTGGAAGAGGCATTGGCGGAGGTTTGGGCGTGAGAACTGAAATGCTTCGAGCGTAGGAAACCGCTAGGAAAACCCACCAGAGATTGTTAATTTGTTGCCAACCAACACGCGAGGAATGGAAATCTATGTAGTTAGAACAGAGGTTTTAAGAAGTTTGTGATCTGCAAAGCGAACCGATTGAGACAAGAATTTAAAACCAAATAATAAATTAATTTGGAAAAAAGGACCGAATTTGTTTTTTGAACCGAAACGGAAATGGTACGAATTCAAGAAATTCAGGTACAAACTGAATGTTCGTATGTAAGTTAATAAATGGGGTAGTCCCGCGTAGCTGCTAACTGCGTAATCCAAGTCAGGCGGGATCCGTAAGGATGCCGGTCCGAGGTGAGACACTGAAGTGGATAACTGTTTGGAAGTTTAGGTTGGAGGACTTGACTTCGTCCCCTTTGATGATTACTGCCCTTGTGGTACAGTAATGTATTTAATAAGGACAAATATATCGGCTGTGCGCCGGAGTACAATTGAAGCGACTTGAGTCTTCTTTATTTAAAATCGAACTAAAACTAACGACAAAGGCCAAGTATAATTCTACCCAGGAAAGCCAATGCATCGCACCATCACGCCACAGTCGGCATGCCGACTCAGTATTCTAAGCGATCAGCACTTCACTGCTGCTGCCTGTTGCTAGTGCAGAGCACTGAACACATAACTTGGCGTGTCAGCATTGTTTACGTAATCTTACTTAGTTGCTACGGAATTTATGTGTTAACTCAACATTTTCTGACATTGTTGCATCTGCTTTAATGGTTTCCGAAACAACAGTGCTCTGCCTGCTAGACTCCCCTTTGGCTAGTAATTTGGCTGCCATATCTAAACCTTCCTCATACTTTCCATCTGTGAAATAGTAGTGTTGAGTTACACCACTTTCTAGCATTTGGCTATGGTAACTAATCCATAGCTTCTGTATCTCATTTACTTCTTTAATAATCTTGCTAGTAACCTTACTAGCATCTAACTCTTCTAGCTTTTTTAACCTTTTATGCAACTCGTGTTGCTTCGCTAACAATTTTTCAGTTTTTGTGGGGAACATTTTCGTCTTATATATATGTTAGGATACCGGTATAAGTATATAAGTATATGTATATATAATAATATAATATAAACAATATAATATAATATAAACTATTTTAATTTATATCTTATCTGATGATCCTGTTGTAGACACCGTTCGCCACTGTTGTCCGCCACGTAGAGTTGTCTGCCGCTTCTTGTCTGCCAATGGGTAGCGATAGTTTGCTCGCCTTTTTGTTTTATGTTACGTCTCGATCAGCTGCTGTTGTCCAGGGCCTGTGGGCTCAGGCGGTACCGGTGCCGGTCATCGCACCAGACTTTCAATGTATGTTTTTTCAGCTGCCTCTCCTTTGCAACTATCTTGTTGCTCTGCTGCTGTTGGTAGTTGCCGACTTGCAACTACATATAGTGTATATGTGTATATGTATACACTAGTTAACTTTTTTTTTTTTGATATTAGGGCTTCAAATACGCCACACACCAACTTTATATTTTAATATTGCTTTTTTCACTTTCGATATCTGGGCTTCGAATTGCCTCACACCAACTTTATATTTTTATATTTTTTTTTACCGCCGAAACTAGGAGTCGACAATTGTTCTTAAAAATACTTAGTCTAATGACCCACGTTTTTCGGGGGTTAAAAATTGTTTATATTTCATGCTCAGCGTTGGCCACTTGATAACTCGCCGCTGTTGTAATCTTAAGTGTTTTCCACAGAGTGGATGCATGTTTTGTTTTGTTGTCAAGCAATAATTGTCATATGAATCTTTATGACTTATTTTTGTGTTATATTTTTGTTTTCGTTTTGTATATTTCTTGTTGCATCTGATTTGGTGAAGCCATTTCAAATTAAACCGTTGTTTAATCTTAAACAGAACTTTACATAAGTTTTTTTACTATTTGCTGCTATATTGGCAATGAAGACACCTGTTCTAACTGTTGAGTTGGTATAAAAATTTCTGATGCATTGTTGTCTATTTGGATAAATCGGATCACGTATGAACTTGCAGGTATTGAAACCGCGTTCTTGCTCACATAATTTCGCATAGGCACAATTATTTGTTCATGCCTGTCGTCTGATCTCAATATTAACCAATCTGCGTCAGTTTGATAATCAAGAATACAGTTGTATTTTTTAATAAAATGAATACCAAGGATAGCCTACACTGGGTATTGGATTGGGTATTGGTTCTGACTGTTGAGTTGGTATAAAAATTTCTGATGCATTGTTGTCTATTTGGATAAATCGGATCACGTATGAACTTGCAGGTATTGAAACCACGTTCTTGCTCACATAATTTTGCATAGGCACAATTATTTGTTCATGCCAGTCGTCTGGTCTCAATATTAACCAATCTGCGTCAGTTTGATAGTCAAGAATACAGTTGTATTTTTTAATAAAATTAATACCAAGGATAGCCTCCACTGGGTATTGGAAAGTTGTCATCTACTATATAAAATTTATGCCTTACGAGAACTTGATTTAATTGCAATTCTACATCAACGTGTCCTAGAGTGTCTGTAAAGCCGTATCTATTGCATTCATTTTTATTTTATTTGTAGTGTCGATGAGCGTGTTGAAAACCTGTGAGGCTTTAAGAATTGATATGTCTGCTCCTGTGTCTACGAGTAGTGTACTTGTGAGGTGGCTACAACTGATACATGATATAAAGCAGCTAAGATTTAGATTTATTGTGAATATTTTGACTTCAAAAGTGTGTTTCTGGGTTATTTAGAATTCTGAGGGGTATGGGGGTTTTCCATCCCTGTCAGAGCTCGAACGCCTCTAATTGAGTTTTGTCTGTTATTATGATATCCACCTCCACGGCAGCCTCTTTGGTGGCGTGAATAACTTTTGCCTCATTGGGCTCTGTGGGTATTGTAGTTGTTTCAGTTTGAGTTGTTTCTCCAGTTACCAATGTTGTTATAGCGGCGTCTACCGCAGGCATTATGCTGGGCATAAAAGATGGTATTATTTTTGAAATTTTCGGTGGAGCCCGACTCTACTGAAATAGTGGTGAATCTTGCGATGGCTTCATTAGCTGAATCAAAGTTTTCTGATTCCATTAATATCTGGACTCTTTGACTTTTAGTATGGCTTACCATAGCATATACCGCTACTTTGGTAGTGTATTTTATGGCTTGGTCGTTTGGAAGACCATCCGAAATATATGCGCCTTTAAGGGCGTCGGTCAATTCAGTAATCTCTTTTGTATATGAAACACAGTTATTGGGATTTCTTCGCAAGTTTGTAATTTTTGCTGTTAAGAGATCTACTGATTCATGCTTAAAGATTGTTGACAGTTTTTAGATTACCTCATCAATCGTCGTTTCAGAGTTTAGGGTATTACCCGCTTGACCTTTAGTTTAGATTTTATAATTTCGATGGCTATGGCTTCGTGTGTTTCTTTTATGGTATTAAGTACGCGAAGCGGTCCAAGAAAGCCCGGTAGATTTTTTATGTCACCATCAAAGTATGGTAGAAGCCTGGTGGCTGTATTTATGAATTCTGCCAGTGTTTGAATGTTATTTTATGTCGTTTTAATGTTAATGTTGCTTTTTCCTTGCAATCATTGTAGAAGGCTAGAGCTGCTATTTGATAGGATTTCGAAAGGCTGTTGTAATGGGTATTTAAAAGAAGCCTGATTTTGTCTAAAAGGGTTTTTATAATATTGGAGTGTTTTTCTATGGTGCCCTCTGATGTATTCCTATCCTGGGTGTCGCACTTGATTGATTAGTAGAGTTCCTATTCAATATCGCGAGCTGAATGGAATACACTGTTAATATGAATTGACAAAGGAGTATTACTACAATCATGAAAATGAAAATGTTAATTGTTCCTAGACTATTTTGAGGATCCCATGGTGCAACATGTATCTCATTGAGTACATTTGCCTTTGGGTCTACAATTTTGCTTTCCTGAGAAAGCATATGCATGTACAGGGTGGCCCATTTAAAAATTGGAATTTGATTTTGTTATAAAAAAAAAACGGGTGAATATTTTTTAAAGGTTAAACATTTATTTGAAAGGTATATTTATGTCATTTATTTTTGAAAAATAATTTCGGTCCAATGTCCACCACGACTGGCTTGGCAATAGCCCATCCGATTAACCCAATTTTTGAGTACATTTTCGATTGTGTGCGGCTCTATTTCAGCAATAGGTGCATGAATTTCGGTCTTGAGGTCTTGAATTGTTTCTGGATTGTTTGCATAACATTTATCTTTCACCCCTCCCCACAGAAAATAGTCCAATGGCGTCAAATCGCAGCTTCGCGGAGGCCAAGTCACATCACCATTTTTGCTGATTATCCGATTTTCGAAGATTGGACGGAGAATTTCGATTGTGGCATGCGCTGTGTGGCACGTAGCGCCGTCTTGTTGAAACCAAATGTTGTCCATATCCATTTCTTCAATTTCAGTAAAAAACCAGTCAGTAAACATTGTGCGATAGCGCTCACCATTGACGGTTACGGTGGCTCCTTCATCATTTTCGTAGAAAAATGGGCCGATGATGCCACCAGACCACAATCCGCACCAAACAGTGACTCGTTGTGGGTGCATTGGCTTTTCTACGACGACATGTGGATTTTCTGTGCCCCAGATACGACAATTTTGCTTGTTAACATAACCACCGAGATGAAAATGTGCTTCGTTCGAAAAGATAATTTTCCGATAAAATTCATCATCTTCAATTAAACGATCTTCAGCCCAATTTGCGAAGTTTAGACGGTTCGGATGGTCAATAGGCTTTAACTGATGCACCAATTGAACTTTATATGGCTTCATTGCAAGGTCTTTTCGCAAAATTCGCATCAGAGAAGTGCGTGAAATGTCCAATTGTTGTGAACTGTGCCGAGTTGCTGTTGATGGCTGTTCACGCACACTTTCAGCCACAGCAGCAATATTTTCGGTTGAGCGCACTGGACGAGTACGTTCTCGAGTTGGTTTATCTACTAACATTCCAGTTTTACGAACACGCTTCACGAATTGATTCACAAATTGAGTTGTAGGCACATTTTTTTACCAAAAGTTTTTTTTTTTAATTTCGCACTGTTTGAGTAGAAGACTCACCACTTTGGAAATAAGTTTTTAATATTTCCCAACTTTCTTCAAGCGAATAGCGTCCCATTTCGTAGATATCAAACATATAACTAACTATTTATGGCGTCGCGGATGACATTTGACGTTTGACTGTCATACAATCCGTGATTCAAATTCCAAACACTAGATGGACCACCCGTTATTATAACAATATATGAAAGATGATTTATATGTCAATGTAAAAGTTAATTTAACCCTCTAACGCTCAAAAGTGTCTTCAGACACTTATTTTATTATTTAATTTAGAAAAAAAACTTGGAGCTTTTTGGCCATTCAAATATTTTTTGATCGTTAATAAATCACACCACAATATTTAGAAAAAAAGCTTTAAAAGCACTCCAAAGCTTTTAACGGTACTTTTTTTTCTTAATAAACACAAAACATGTAATTTGATCTGCTGCATGTAGTGTTTTGCAGAAATTGAAATAAAAAATCTATAAACGCAATCCAGCTCAATATTTTTTTTTGCTGAAAGGTATGTTTATTTACAGTTAAAATTTGTTTACAAAAATGTAAATATGTAAAAAATGTATAATGTAACTTAAAAACTTAATGTAACTTAAAAATGTCTTGAGACATTTTCGGGGCTCTTTTTTTGCAGCTTTTTTTTTTGCCAGCAGCTACGTGTCAAGATAACGATTGGTTGGATACATTTATTACAGCTTAAATTCTAATCGAAATAATACCAATTATATATATGTATATTCTTTTCTTCCAAAGACCGGATCGGACGATCGTCACCGCTTCTCCAACAAGACTCCCGTCCTCTCCCTTTACGTTCTCTCTCTATGCTCTCTGTATGCTCTTTATTTATGCTCTCTCTCATTCTTGACATCCGGCCTCTCCTGACTCCTCTTCGTCGATTCCTATATAGTCGTAGTCTTCTTCTTCGATGTCCAGGCCCGGAATCAAAACACACCATGGTTTCATGTGGTCGCTCGATATTATATTACTGTAACGTCTTTGAGATACTGAACGATCGGGTAGGTCTTCTACAATATAGCAATCGTTTCCTAAAACTTTCGTTACGACGTACGGTCCCTTAAACGCTGGGTCTAATTTATGAGTGTCTCCTGTAGCCATCGGTACATAGTCAATGACTATCATTTACTTCAAATTTTTGAGGTTTGGCATGCTTCAAGTCGAATCTTTTTTTCCATTTTTCCTGTCTGTCTTTCGTAGTAATCTGCTTTTTGAAATAACATAATCGTTTTTTACTTGCTTCCAATCAGCACTTTTATCTTTCATTTTAAATATTTCAAAAATTTGCTTTAACTTTGGATTTTGCTTTTGCATGGTATAATCATCATCTATTGGAATGACTTTAAAAATGCCATCTGTTTCCATAATGCTGCTTTGTTCTTTAAGTACTGGTGGTCTGCTCATACCATCTATATGTGGTAAATCTAAGCCCGGTCGGTGCTTACATATGAAGTCGAATTCTTGGAGTCTGAGCCACCATCGCGCAATAGGCGGCTTAAGAGCGGTTGCTTTCTTTAATGTTGCTACAGCGTTGCAATCCGTTATTACTGAAAATTGAGATCCAAGAAGGTATACACGGAATCTTTCCAATGATTCGGCTATAGCTAAAACTTCCAGTGCATGGCTTGAATACCGACTTTCAGAATCCGTACAAAGTCTACTGAAGTAAAACATCGGTTTGGTATCCTCGTCTTCCTGTTGAAATAGTATTGCTGAAATTCCTATGGTGCTCGCATCCGTATGCACTTCATGATATTTCCTTGGGTCATATAGCGTTAAGACTGGTTTTGTTGTTATAGCTTCCTTTAACCGGTTAAAAGCTTCATTTTGATTAGCTGTCCATATAAAGCTTTGGTTTTTTTTCAAAATCATACTCAATGGTTGTGCAATTATGCTGTAATTGGGAACAAATTTACGGAAGAATCCAGTAATTCCCAAAAATCTACGTATTTCTGTTTCATTCGTTGGTTGTGGATATTCAGCTATACATTGTGTCTTTTCTTTTCCTGATTGAATTCCTTTACCAGTTATAATATGACCTAGAAATTTGACTTCTTTTTTCATGAACTTGCACTTAGATGGACGTAGAGTTGTTCCCTCCGATTTAACTGCTTCTAAAAATTCATTTAGAATCACTTTTCCTTCGTCAATTGTTTTTGATAAAATAATAACTTAATCGACATAGCTTATTATATTTCTTTGATATTTGAGGTTTCGTATGATATCTGCGATGACTTTTTGGAATACCATTGGCGCATTAATCAAACCAAAAGGCATGACATTAAACTCAAATAATCCGTCTGTTGTCATAAAAGCTGTAAATATCTTGCTTTCGTTGCTCATTTCTATTTGATAATATCCAGACGTCATATCCAGCGTAATAAAGAAATGATTTCCTGCTAACTTTGCCAATTGCTCTTCTACGACTGGCATCGGGTAGTGTTGTTTTACTGTGACTGCGTTGAGGGCTCTAAAATCCACACATAAGCGATGTTCTCTATTGGGTTTGGGCACCAAAATCGAGGATGCTGCATGTGGTGATGTGCTTCGTTGGATTATGTTGTACTTCAGGAGTTCATCTACTACTGTTCGTAACGCTTCTCTTTTTGCAAACGGTACTTGATATCTCCGTCCCACAATTGGATTCGTGGTTGTTACTTTGA
Organism: Drosophila willistoni; assembly: GCF_018902025.1. Taxonomy (NCBI): domain Eukaryota; kingdom Metazoa; phylum Arthropoda; class Insecta; order Diptera; family Drosophilidae; genus Drosophila; species Drosophila willistoni. Next base: position 1,780,496 of record NW_025814133.1, on the reverse strand, counting down.
TCTCCATCTTTGTTGATTTGCACCTGCCAATGTTTGAAAAATCTTCGGCAAAACATTCTGTATAAGTGCTGAATAGATCACTCACCTGTTTGCGCTGAGGATCGTTAACCTCAGCGCCGATGTCAAACTCGCATTTTACCTCCATCGGAGTTTTAGATGACTTCGTCTCGACCGTTGTCTTCCACTCTGCACATAAAATGTCCCTTCCTAAGAGGACTGCATGATTAAGTTCTTTATCGTCAACTATTCGCTTGTTATCCCAAACGATCTCAGTTAACAGGCATTCCTTTGACTCAACGATTCCGCCTCCAAAACCTTTGAAAGAATTGGTCATAACCTGTAGAACTGCGTCCTTCGGTAACTGAGACTTTTGCATGAATGTATTGTCACTGCCAGTGTCTACAAATGCCTCATATTCGTTACCTTCAATAAGTATTTTCTTCAAGATTGGTGGACGTTTCTTATCCTTTATACTATCAACTTTCGACACTGTTGACCGATTAAGTCTGCAATCTTTTCCTTCATGTCCCATCTTAGAGCAAATCGTACATCTTGGCCTTTTCGATTCAATCGGACACTTGGCTGCAATATGTCCAATATTATTACAATTAAAGCATTTTGGACCCTTTGCCTTATTCTCCTTGTTAACTTCCATGGTCTTTGCGGTATCTGACGATGCGTATTCCGCCGTAAGGTATGGCTGCCATACGGATGAAGAATTCATATTCTCCAGTGACCGAAATAATTCTGAACATGTACATAAATTCATGACTAGTAAAGCTTTTGTTGACTCTTGCTGATTTAATCCGTTGATAATATATGAGTTGATGGATTTATCGTCTATATTAGCTTTTCGACCTATCGCCATCATTGAGTAGAAGTATTCACTTAAAGTTTCGTTATGCTTTCTCTTGCGGCGCATCATTTGCCTGTGAACATCTGATATATTAATTACACTTGGAAAATCCTTTAGTAGAGCATCCTTAAATTGACTCCATGTCTGATATACTCTTTGTGAATCCGGCCAGTCTTTAGCTACACCTCTTAGCTTGTGCTGTACAGCAAACAATATAGTGGCATCTCTCCACTCATACACAATCTGTAACTGTTCTACTTTGTCCAAAAATTGTTGCGAATTCACTGCTCCTTTTATTGGATCGAATTCGGGAAGCATTCCTATAACATCTTTTATGGATGTATTACTGTTGTAATCTCGTGGACTTATCCGTTGTCCCATAGCTTGTTGCTCAACTTCGTCGTGCTGGTTTTCTTCCGACCTTGCGGGTTCGTTTACACGCTCCTGTTGTTCCATCATCAGATTTTGTGTTCGTACATTGATCGTTGATACAGGTTGCGATAAATCTGCTACCATTTGTTTCAGTTCATCCATTTGTCTCTGCATCGTACTATTTTGCTGGTTGAAATCGTATTCGTCGGTGTTTATTTCATCCGTTCCTAGAATTCTCGTAATTTCATCGATCTTGGCTTGTTTGTTACCATTTACATGAATATTATTTGTCTGTAAAATATTATCCAACTCAGCCACTCGTAGTGTAGATAATTTAACCAGCATATTCTTAACCTTTTTTTTTTTCTTTTCTGTCGTGCTTTTTAGGTCTGGACCTTTCCCTCGATCGGTTTATCGATGAATCCTATCGATACATTCGATATTTAGGTATGGACTTTTCCGCCTCTTCTATGATTGCCTTCTCGTGGAGATTTCTTCGACGACGTTGGCTTCGTCCCCTATGACTTGCCTTTGTCGATGTCTTGCCACCCCGTGAAATCCGTGCAAACTTCTTCCGTTAATTTGGAAATTCGTGACCGTTTTGCGATTTGTGTCGTTGCGTCTTTTCCCGCGTTTTTTTTTTTTTTTGATATATCTATCCTTGTTTTTTTTCAGCTTTGGAAGTTTGTGACCGTTTTGCTTCTTTGCCGTTTTGTCTTTTTTCCACTGTTTCGTTGACCTATAGATATCTCTTTTGCTCTTTCGGAAAATCGTGACCGTTTTGCACTTTTGCCGTTTTGTCTTTTCCCCTTGTCTCGTTGGATTCTTGAATTTATTTTATCACTTATAAAAATAAATTATTCCGTCTTTTTCGAAAGCCGTGTGTCTTCGAATCTTACTTCTGATTTGTCAAGATACCGATTGGTTGGATACATTTATTACAGCTTAAATTCTAATCGAAATAATACCAATTATATATATGTATATTCTGTTCTTCCAAAGACGTCCGATCGTCACCGCTTCTCCAACAAGACTCCCGTCCTCTCCCTTTACGTTCTCTCTATATGCTCTCTGTATGCTCTTTATTTATGCTCTCTGTCTCTGTATGCTCTCTCTTATTCTTGACATACGTCACAACTGCTTGCAATTTTGTGTGTACATTTATTTATTCTATGTATTCTCTTACTAGAAAGTGGCATATCATAAAGATGGCAAACCGGGTTCGATTCAAGTTATCCGATTTAGCTGATGAACAGTTATTAGAATTATTTGAGACAGTGCCTTCCGATGGAGAAATGTCTAAATGTGGTAGAAACTCTTATGGCTGCCGTAGACAATGTTAGCACAGTATCATTTGCTTGCAATGATGAAGAAAATGTGCAAAATAATGACCAACAGCCTGAGCCAACTATTGAAAGTTACTGGTACTGGTAAGAAGGCAACATTGCGATATGTTATTATATATTATGTGATTTAGTTAATTAATATCTTATGGCAAAGGTATTATATCAATAGCAAAGGAGCCGAGCAAAATTATGTGGCGTCAGAAATCTATGCAGTTTCATGTGAACAACGTTGCTTTTCAAGGCGACTCTTCATTGCCAGTTGAAATAATGAAATTCAAAACTCCTTTAGAGATATTTTGTTACTTTTTTGATTCCAAAATCATGGGCATGATAGTCGAAGAAACCACACGTACAGCTCTAGTGGAGAATATAACAACAACATTCCAAATAAACATTGAAGATATTCATTATTACATCGGAATTTTGATATATATGTCAATATATCGCTACCAGAGTATGAGAAGCTACTGGGGAAAAAATGCCTTTGGTCAATTGGTCCAGTATGAACCGCACAAAATTCGAAGCAATGAAACAGCACCTGTCATTGCGCAATGAAAGCTATGGGGTCAACCAGGCTTTGATCCATTGTTTCGCACTAAAAGATTTGTCGATTATCTTAATCAAAGATTTGACTCTGTGCCAAAACAACCACGCCTTTGTGTTCATGAACAAATGTGTAGCACAAAGATGAAACATCACTTACGACAATACATATATGCCCAATAAGCCACATAAATGGGTAATTAAGCTGTTCGATTTGTGTGATTCATATGGCTATGCATACCGATTCGAAATATATAGCGGAGCAGGCGATAATATTGTATTACCTGATCACCCAGATCTTGGTGCTTCGGCCAACATAGTAGTACGTTTGACCAAAACAGTACCAGAGTTTAAGCACCACATCGTGTACTTCGACAGTTTGTATACAAAACAAAACAATTAATTCAGACTCCACGGGCACGACCATCACAGCTTGGGCTTAAACTTGGAAAAAAAACTTTACATCCAATATCGGAATTACGTTTTGACCAAGTCAACCACTTCCCGAGTTGGTTGGATCGGGAAAATAAAAGACGGTGCAAGCTCTGTAAATCATCACAAACTCAATGCATTTGTGAAAAATGTAATTTACATTTTTGCTGCACTTCAACAAAAAATTGTTTCAAAATATACCATACGAATAAATAAATTTAACATTTCTATTCAATACTTTTTTTTTACGCTCAGATGCCCAAGAGTGCCTTGAGACACTTATTACCTTGTTTGCACCTGGCAGCTAAACGAAGACTTCTAGATTTTTTCTGATTTCATTTTTGAGTTTATAAGCCTTTATTTACTTAAAAAATATTGTTCTTCTTTTTTTCCTCCAATAATTTAGAAAACAGCATTAGAGGGTTAAATGTATTCGAGAATTTTTTTTTTGCTAATATAAATTATGAATAATTTTTTCTGTAATATTAGGGTATTTTAATATTAATATCAATATTTAATATTTAATTTTTCTCAAAAAAATTATTTATATTTTGTTTGTAGAGTACTTGAACTTCGTTATGGAGAAACCTTGATCTTGTGAGGCTTGCTACGATCGGAAAAGCTTTATGTTTGGTTGTGCAAGCTCTGCAAACTTTATGTGAGCTTTTATTTTTACTTTGTTTATTTTTTAGCTTGCTTCGATCGCTGCAATCTTTACATGTGTGCTTTTGTTGTTTATGTGAAACATGACAATTTTTATATATAACTTTTTTTGTTTGCTTACATTTTATTTGCCATTTTATTTTTTTTTTTTTTTGTTTTATTTTCATTCCATTATATTTTTATGGTAGCGGCGCAAATATCGCCTCTTGCCACAAAGGTGCTTATAGGCTAGCACTCTTTTTTATTTGTTTTTTTTTTTTTGTGATTTTAATGTTTTTATTACTGCTGCTGCTGTTGGTTCCGTTGCTGTTTCGCCTGCTTCTGTTTCTGGTGCAGCTCTTCCAGTTGTCCAATTTTACTCCAGATTCGGCACGATTCTGGTGGCGGGTCGCAGTTTACTTGTGCCAGTAGGGCCGCACTTTGTGTCCTGAAGCGGGGTCCAGGGGGATGGCTGTTAACGCTTCCTCCTCCTTGCGTCGCCTTATCAGCTCCGCTCGCGCTGCAGGTTGCCTGGCCCGGTATTATTCAATTGTTAGAGGCCTTGGTCCATCGAATCGACAGTCCTCTAGTGCCTTCTGGAGGGCTTTTTGGTTACCTTTGGTCCTTTACTTTGCCTTATTTATGGCAAGGATTTTTTTCTTTTTTTTTAAACTTATTTTTCCGTTTATAGGCAGGATTGGCATATAATAAAAAGGCGGGAACCGATGGTCACCCTTGTAACTAATTCTTTATTAATAAGTTCGGGCCACGGACCGTAATCATTAGAAGTTATATTAAAAAACTTATTTGGTAATCATTACATTTCGATTTTTTTTCAATTTTCTTCACAAAAGATTATTAATTTTGAATAATTTAATGAGAATTATCCATAAAAATATTTTTTGATCAATAAAAATAAAAATCAAAAATGATGATTAAAAATGATTTTTTATTTTTTTCGCTCAAAATAAAACTCACTTTTGAAAAACGGCTTCTATGTATGTTATATTTTCAAAATATTTTTGCACATCCTTAAAAAGGAGTTCAAGGACTACCCCTCCATAAAAATTTTTTTTTTGCATTAGTTTTAATACCAATTTTATCATTGTTTTCATTTTTCATTTTTGTGCAGTGGCAACTGCCGCCTTGTACAGACATGATTTTTAATGCACTCCGCAAAAATTGAGTGTAAAAACAAAAAGACCGCGTTTGCAAAAATTTGTGTAGGGCTCTCAGTCGCCTCAGAGACGCCTATTTACAATCATAATGCTATTTGATTGCTCTAATAGCAATAAATACTAAGTTGCAACAACAAATGCGTAATTTTTACAAAAGCCATGTCCACCAATTCGGGCCCAAGCTCTCTCGATCCCCACCAGCAACAGCTACAAGAACTAATTGTACAACAACAACGTGAGCGTCGACTCTCGGTCCAACGCAACAACGCGTACTTTTCAGTGGTGTCGCCGACCCCACTGAATGCTAACGTAAGCAATAACACCGAAAGTGCCAGCCACTCAGCAGTCAACCGTAATTTACCGTGGAGAGAGCAGTGTGCTTCTCCATCAATATCGATAACTGGGTCACCGATTGCACCGACCAGCACCGTCAGCTCGTTGCCTCAAGCCGTCAACGACAAGTCGCCCAGAGTCAGCTACAATAGTAAACCCAACGACTTCTGTCCAAACTGGAATGGATAAATATATTAAAATAACTAAGCAGAAGCTAAGCCCGCAAAAGAAAAAAAGTGGCAATACGCCGAAAATAACCAAACCAAATGAACGAGTAGCACCCCTTAGCGGGAATCGTTTTAAAATTCTTGCCGATCAGCAAGATGATCAAGCCGGCGCTGTAGATAAAGTTAAATCGGCTAGACCACCCCCTTTATACATCCGTGGAGCCAACTGCAGCGCCCTGATTTCGAAGCTAGTAGAAACAGTAGGGGCAAATAACTTTGTTGTAACCCCACTCAATAGGGGTAACATTAAAGAAATTAAATGTCAAACCCAAACTGAGGACAATTTCCGCATCATCGAAAAGTACCTCCGTAGTGCTAACATCAACTTCTATACCTACCAACTAAAAAGCAGTAAAGGTCTCCAGGTTGTGTTAAAGGGGATTGATCCATCGGTCCCTACTCAAGAAGTAGCAGACGCATTGGCCGAAGAAGGGTTTGCGGTCAAGTCCGTTGTCAACATCATCAACAGGAAAAAAGTCGCACAACCGCTCTTTAAAATGGAGCTCCAACCAGATGCAAAGCGGTCGAAGCCAAATGAAGTGCACCCGATCTACAACCTACAGCTTCTATTGCACAGAAGAATCACCGTAGAGGAGCCCCATAAGAGACGCCAACCACCGCAGTGTAAAAACTGCCAGGAATACAACCACACCTCTAACAATTGCAATCTTAGGTCAGTGTGTGTTGGCTGCGGCGAACATCATGAAGATGGAATTTGCAAAAAGGACAGAAACAACGTCGCACTAAGACTATGCAGCAACTGTGTAGGGAACCACACGGCCAACTACAGAGGATGTTCTGTCTTCAAGGAACTTAAATCACACCTAAACGGGCGCAAACCCCCAGCTGGACCAAAAATCACCTTCAACGCATCCAAAACTACACCGGAGGTATTCTTCTCCAAGGCTGTTAGATCATCCAACATGACTGCTACAACCAGTCCTAGTGTATCTTTCGCTAGTGTACTCCGAACTGGACAGACGGAGCCCGCAAAAGAGACCCCGTCACTCCACCATCTACAGAATCCGCAACCTAGCGCACCAGAGCTTGGCCAGCAAACTTCTAGTGGTTTAGAGGCCCTATTGATCTCACTCAATCAAAACATGACCACTTTTATGCCGTTCATGCAAAACTGTATGCACGAACTGATGCGGAATCAAAACCTGCTTATCCAGAAGCTTATCGAGAATAAATAATGGCTTCCCTACGTCTATGTCTTTGGAATGCTAACGGCATCTCCAAGCACAAAAACGAACTGCAACTATTCCTAGACTCAAGTGAAATCGACGTTTTGCTGATTTCGGAAACACATTTAACATAAAAAAATAATTTTCAAATACCAAAATATACCTTCTACGCAACAAACCATCCAGACGGAAAAGCTCATGGCGGGACGTGTATCCTAATCAAAAACCGTATAAAACACTCGTTCCTCAACAGATTTGAAACACAGCACCTACAAGCAACTGCTATAACCGTCCAAACCAGCTGCGGCAACACTCGCCTGGTAAATCCTAAAGGCAAGCAGTTGTACAACACAATAGTCAGCACTCTCAATAAGATGGATTGCGTCTCACCGGGTAGGCCTACTTATTGGCCCACAGATCCACAGAAAGTGCCTGACTTGATTGATTTCGCAGTAACCAAGAGGATTCCACGTAATCGGATCACTGCGGAAACACTACTAGATTTAACTTCCGATCACTCTCCAGTGCTATTCACATTATTAACAAGACCTCAAGTACTTGATCGCCCATATAGGCTTACAAACAACAAAACAAATTGGCTTAAATTTAAAATGTACATGAGTGACCACATTGACTGTTCGCCGAAACTGGATGCTGCAGAGGACATTAATATGTGCGTCTCTGCACTTGAGTCGATGATGGGAGCTGCAGCAAGAGTATCTACTCCACATGCCTCTTCTTACACTAAACCTGTTGACAGGCCTACGTACCGGCGGATAGAACAATTAGTAACGGAAAAACGACGTCTAAGAAAAGAATGGCAGATTACTCGCTCACCAGCAGCAAAACTTCGCCTAAGGCATGCTAATCGCAACCTCTCCAAGGCGTTAAGACAAGAGGAAAGCTGGGCTCAAAGGAAATACATAGAAAAGCTCAGTCCAACCAGCACTAAACATCCTCTGTGGAAAGCCCAGCCAACTTTAAGCGCTCCTACAGAGACAATTTCACCGATAAGGAGTCCAACCGGTGGATGGGCCCGCAGTGACGAAGAGAGGGTATCCGTTTTTGCGACAAACCATAAAACGGTTTTCCAGCCAAATCCAACATCAAACTCATCTGTACTTTCCCCTTCGAGCATATTAACGGATAGTGAGTACTCGGAACTCCAATCGGACGAGATCACTGCAGTTATTAAAAACCACATAAAGCCAAAAAAAAGCCCCTGGCCATGACCTAATCACACGAAAATGATCCTAGAACTCCCTATCATCGCCATACAATATATCTGCAAACTGCAATAATAAGAATTGGCTACTTCCCAATAACATGGAAAAAGTCCACTATCATCATGATTCCTAAAGTGGGAAAGGACAAAACCCAGCCATCATCCTATAGGCCAATTAGTTTGCTGCCATGTCTTTCGAAGCTTTTTGAAAAGGTCCTGCAGATCAGACTAAACTCATTTCTGGCATCGGAGAACACAATCCCTTCACACCAGTTCGGCTTCCGCGAAAAACATGGTACAATTGAACAAGTCAATCGCATAACATCCGAAATACGAACAGCATTCGAACTAAAAGAATACTGTGCGGCTGTCTTTCTCGACGTTGCCCAGGCTTTCGATAGAGTTTGGCTGGAGGGTCTGATGTTCAAAAGCCGGCAAAACTGCCACAGTACACCCACAAACTCATTAAGATTCCATGATTTTACAATAGGAAATAGGAAATTTACTTTACAATAGGAAATTCGCTGTAAGATGTAATGGCTCCGTCTCGGCTGATTTTGAAATCAAAGCTGGTGTACCGCAAGGCAGTGTACTCGCCCCATTGCTCTACCTGCTGTACACTGCAGACTTACCAACGAGTTTAGGACTTACAACGTCCACTTTTGCCGATGACACGGCAGTTCTCAGCAGATCCAAGTGCCCAATACAAGCCTCTGCAAAATTAGAGGAACACCTCAAGGTGGTAGAGGAATGGCTAGCAACCTGGCGTATCCGGGTCAACGAGCAGAAATGCAAACATGTTACATTTACGCTTAACAGAAGAAACTGTCCAGCTCTAATGCTAAACAACGTACCAGTTCCTCAAGCCGTGGATGTCACTTACCTTGGCATCCACCTAGACAGAAGACTAACTTGGCGCAAGCACATCGAAGCAAAAAAGTCACAGCTTAAACTGAAAGCGAGTAGCCTACATTGGATCATCAATGCTCGGTCCCCTCTACGTCTGGAGTATAAAGTCCTCCTATACAACTCCGTACTGAAACCCATTTGGACTTACGGAGCCGTACTATGGGGAAATGCAAGCACCTTCAATGTCGATATTATACAAAGAGCGCAGTCGAAGATTTTAAGATCAATCACGGGGGCCCCGTGGTATATACGAAACGACAACATTCAAAATGATCTAAATATACCTAGCGTAAAATCTGAAATAGGTACTCAACAACTAAAGTATTCTGCGAAACTGGATGCACACCCAAATGTTCTTGCCAATTCCCTTACGCGAACTAATAATAGAACTCGTCTTAAAAGAAATGACAGACCAACCCAATAACAAGTGATTAGGGCCGCCTGCAATATCCCCAGGATTTATGTTAAGTACTAGATTAAGAAAATATCTCAAACTTGTTATTAGGCTCTAATTTAAGAGTAGATTCAACAAATATATATTAAACGTTGCAGTCCTCGGTAGATGAGTTGTCTAAGTGGCCTAGTCAATTAGTCAACTGAACAACGAGGATCCGGGTTCGAATCCCATGCTAGTGTATGAATGTAGTTTTCGTCTAAGCCGAAGGCCTTAATAGCCAGTGCTTGTAAAATATAGTTAGGTTGATAGTTTACAACTATATTGAAATAGGCGAAGGCAAAGTTTTACTTGAAGTGATTTATTGGGGCCGCAAGCCCGGTATATATAGGAGAACGTTTACATTGGTCTTATGGCTAGTGTCCTTAACGGTACTTAAAGCTAGACATTATGCTTAAGTTCTAATTACTTATAATCTATCCCTAAAAGTATGTGGCCTAATCTTATCCCTAAAAGTATACTACACCTCTTTTTTTAAAAAGAAAAATTTATATTTTTCTCATATCCTGTTTATATTATTTTTATTCTATCTAAATGTACTGTTTGCTTTTTGTTTTTATCATCCGCTATTACTATATTATTGTCAGGACCTATGCTCTGTATTGTATATTTGCCTGTGTATTTGTTATCTAATTTATGTCCTGTATCATTTTTTAAAAGTATTTCTTGTCCTTCAGTTAGCGATACTTTTTTTGTGTTTTTATCATATGTTTCTTTTTGTAATGCTTTAAATTTTTCGATAAGCAGTTTCGCTCTATTTTGTGCTATTTGTAATTTAAATTTTATTTCTTTATTGAAGTCATCAATGTTGTAAATGGGTTCTACCGTTTCAGACGAGAATGGGACAGTATTAGGATGTTTTGCAAAGACTAGTCCAAAAGGTGCATAACCATGTACGGTGGATGGAGTGGTGTTAAAGCAATATGTGAAGTATGCTAGATATTCATCCCAATGGTCTTTTTTTATGGATATGTATGACCTGATGTATTCATTGAAAGTTCTATGGCTTCTTTCTACTGTTCCAAGAGTTTGATGATGGTGATGGACCCCACAAAGTATATATATTCTTGATCAGGATCAACAACCGAGTCGATCTAGCCATGTCCGTCTAACCGTCCGTCCGTCCGTCCGTCCGTCCGTCCGTCCGTCTGTCCGTATGAACACCAAGATCTCGGAGACTGTAAGAGCTAGAGTCACCAAATTTGGTATGTAGACTCGTGTAGTATGTAGAGTGATCAAGTTTATTTCAAATTTTTGCCACGCCCCTTTCCGCCCCCGCAATTTAAAAAAAGCGTTTATCTCAAAAACTATTCCAGCTAGAGACACCATATTTGGTATGTATATTCGCTTAGTAAATGCACACATTTTGTATGTATAAAAATTTTGCCACGCCCTTTTCCGCCCCCTTAATTTGAAAAATTGATTATCTCCCGTATTTTTTTACCTTATGCTATCCAATTTGGCACACTTAAATTTGATACTAATATTTAGCAAAATACCAAATTTGATCAAAATCGGACAAAAAACAGTCGAGTTATGCATATAAACGTTTTTCCATAAGGCCGGAGTTGGCCGTTGGCTGGTGGGGGCGCTAGGGTGCTCGTATGATTGAGTGAGCGAGATACTTGTAAGAAGCATGTGAAAATGCATTTGTTTAATAAAGTTGAAATATTTGCTTTACTGGTGTATGGTATACCTAAGTCGGCGAGACGACTTACTTACTTCATTTTAGTTATGTTAACATTTTTGCAAAGTTCTATTAGTATTGAATTCATATATTCTGTTCCCATGTCTGTTAGAATTGTTTTCACTGAACCGTAAATTAAAATGAATTTTTCAAATATTGCCTTTGCAACCGCTTTTGCACTTTTGTTTGGTATTGGTATTGATATGAGATATTTGGACAGATCGCAGATAATAGTAACTGCGTATTCATTACCGTTCATTGTTTTTGGTAATGGTCCAATTGTATCTATTATTATTGTGTCAAAAGTGGTTGCAGGGGTTGGTGTTATGACCAATGGGGAGTGGTTGTGTCTGGTTACTTTGGCTAGTTTGCACTTTTCGCAATTTTTGATGTATGTTGCAACATCCCGAGACATATTTTTCCAAAAGAAATCTCTTTTAATTTTTCCTAGTGTTCTGTTTACCCCGCAGTGACCTCCCTCTATTGGGTTATTATGATATTTATTTAATGTATTTCTTATTTTTCTTTATTTGTTATTACTTTTACTTGAGGTAGAACTGATATTTCTAAATGTTTTAATGTGTCTTTTCCTTTTTGTTTTAGTTCATTAGGTGTAAGTGACCTAAATAGTTTTTCTGACATGTCTATCTTCAGTTTATAAATTTTTTGAGCACCGGCTTCTTTTTCAAGCCTTGGAAGGAATCGATCTAGATCTAGTGATGTAAATTTGGGTCGAAATTTCGATGTCGATGTTCATCCATGTTTGCAAAATTATAAATCGATGTTGTGGGAAACATCGGCTATAAACATCGATGTTTCTACCAATTCCGTTATTTTTCGTTAATTCAATTCCTAAAAGCCTTTTAAATAAATGCTTTCTAAGTTTTTTGTTTATTTCTTTATTGAGTGGTTTACTTAACAATATAATTAACAGAACTTAAAACTATATCAATTTACGAATTTTACGTAGTCTTGTGATTAAATAATAATATAACAAATGCTTTCTTAGCAGTCTTTTTCATTACATTGAGAATCAAATATAATAATATAACTATGCTTTCTTAGCAGTCTTTTTCATTACATTGAGAATCAAAATGAATAAAATAATAATATAACAATAAATGCTTCCTTAGCAGTCCTTTTTTATGCTTCCAAACAATATTAATTATTGTAATTACTTTTTTCAAAAAAAGTATTTTTTGTCGATACTTTGCAAAAATAAAATGCGGCTTAGTCGGTTTAGAACTGCAGGCACTTCACCATTTTGATCTATTTTATGAAGGGACCGCAGGTGGTCCTTCATGTTGGTCGTGTTACCCGCAGTCTTCAAAACTTTGTCGCAAATGTTGCATTTTGCGCTATTTCCATCAATTTTTGTAAAGTGCCTCCAGCAAAAGCTTGTCCTTGTTCTTATTCTAGAATAAATACATTTCTAATTGCAAATAACTATATATATATTTTCCACAATTTACTTACATTGGCATTGCAAACACAGGGTAAATAAATAAAACAAATTCACGAATTTTTCCGTGTGGCACTGAAACATATGTTCTGCAATGTTGTGAAATTTAACACCCAATGTTCTGTCAATAATCGATGCATCGATAAACATCGGTATGTCACAAAACATCGAAAAACATCGGAAAACACTGCCCAAAAATCATCGATGTTCGATGCATCGATGTTTTTTTACATCACTATCTAGATCTATTCTTCCACTAATGATCAAATCGCCTATGTTGAAGGAGAGTAATTTTTCTTTATTTTTGGTAATAAAACATTTGCATTTTTTGAATTTAATTTGCGCGTATTTGGCTTCGCTAGGATTTATTATTTCATATATTCTTGGTGTTTCTGTTCTGCTATTGTTAATTTTGTTTTCCTTATGTATTAATTTTTTTGTTTCTGATCTTGTTGCTACTTTAAGTATTTTATTAGTTTCCATGTTTTTTATATTTTCAAATTCAATTCTGGAGAGAGCATCCGCTGCGAAATTTTCTTGTCCCCTGATGTACTCTATAGTAAAATCGAACTCTTCTAAATCTAGCCTTATTCTAGTAAGCTTTGACGATGGGTTTTTTAGAGAAAATAGGTATGTTATGGCTGATGGTCAGTTCTGATTAGGAATTTTTTTCCGTATATGTATGGTTTGAAATATTGAATTGCCCAATGTATTGCTGTTAATTCTTGCTCGATTGTTGACTTATTGCTTTCGCCTTTTGTGAATGCCTTAGATGCGTATGATATGGGTAATTGGAGTCCATCAAATTCTTGGCTGAGGACGGCTCCACATGCGATCTTGCTTGCATCAGTTGTGATACAGAATTTTTTATTAAAATCTGGATATTGGAGTATTTGTGGGCTTAATAATTTGTTTTTTAAGTATTCAAAAGCTGCTTGACAGTTTGCATCCCAGATAAATTCTACATTTTTCCTAGATAATCTATTGATAAATTGTGCATGGTATGCAAAGTTTGGAATGAATCCACGGTAGTAATTACAGAATGCTACAAATCTTTTGGCTTCGTCGCCATTTTTGGGAGTCGGGTAATCTTGAATCGTTTTGAACTTGCTTTCGTCTGGTAAAATTCCTTTATTTGTGCATTTGTGTCCTAGAAAAGTAACTTCATGTCTGAAGAAAGAGCATTTGTCTGGATTCAATTTTAAGTTATATTTTCGGCAAGTTTCAAAAACATTCCTTAAGTGTCTGATCATGTGACTTTCAGAGCACCCAATTACAATTAGATCATCCATATGCATCCAATGCAAGGGACGTCATTCTTTGAAACGAGTTTGGTGCAATTTTTAATCCGTATGGTAATCGCTTGAATCTGAATGAGCCCTTATCTGTGGAAAATGATGTTATGTCCCGAGATTTTTCTTCTAATTCTACTTGATGAAATCCTGACATTAAGACTAAACAAGAGAACTTTAGCGCGTCCTAGCTGGTCAAGGATATCGTCCATTCTGGGTAGTGGGAATGTATCCGCTACTATTTTTATACCCTTGCAAAAAGGGTATATTAATTTTGGTCAGAAGTGTGCAACGCATAGAAGGAAGCATCTCCGACCATATAAAGTATATATATTCTTGATCAGCACGACGAGACGAGTTCAAATAGCCATGTCCGTCCGTCCGTCCGTCCGTCCGTCTGGATCAACGCAAACTCCTCCTAGACCGTAAGAGCTACAGAGCTGAAATTTTGCATGTAGGCTTGTATATACTGCAGGCGTTGTATATCTCGGATTCAGCCGGATCGGATCACTATATCATATAGCTCCCATACAAATGACAAAGTCACGAACAGTGACTTTTCTTAATAACTTCGGTATTTTCCGAGCTATTATCGTGAAATTTAATATTGGTGAGTTAATTACACATATAAACGACTATGCCAAATTTGATCAAGATCGGGTGACTATATCATATAGCTCCCATAGGAACGATCTTTCGAAAACAGTGACTTTTGTCAATAACTTCGTTACTTTTGACGCAATTGTCATAAAAATTTATATCTCTCAGTTTAGCATGACTATTAATGACTGTGCCAAATTTGATTAAGATCGGTCGACTATATCATATAGCTCCCATAGGAACAATCGGTGGTGAACAGTGACTTTGATCAATAACTTCGTTATTTTCTAAGCCGTTCTTTCGCAAGCATTAGACCTTTAACACAAAAAACTTGCAAGGGTATACAAACTTTGACGGGGTCAAAGTTAGCCCCGGCCCTCTGGTTTGTTTGTTAATTTTTCTATAATCAACTACCAATCTCCACCGTTTTTCCTTGCTGCCAGGTAGCGACTTTTAAGGAACCAATAAAATCGGACTATTGAACTCATGTCAGACATTGATGGTTCAATAATATCATCATTGATCAATTTGGCCACTTGTTTATTGATTTCGTTTTTTTGACTGTGTGCTATCCTGTAGTTTTTGGTGTAGACTGGTGTTGTGTCTTTGAGTCTTAATTTTTGTTTATAGAAATTGTTGGACGATATTTGTTCAGATTCTATTGCGAATACATCATCAAATTCTGAGCATAATTTATGTAGAGGTTCTTTCACGAAATCGGGAAAATGGGGTGCTAGTTTGTTCATTATTGTGGATTTATGTTTTGAACCATGTTGTTTGTCTATTTTTAAGATTTCATAATCGGACAGTTTTTCATTTAATAGGTTTATATTTGTAATTTGCACGTCTGTGTTGTTAGTATTTAATATGCGGACATATGGGTTAGTCTTAGAAGCAATAGTGTTTGCGACGAATACCCCCGGGTGTAATTCTTGATTAGGGATAAAGATGTTTTTATTGTTTGAGGATATTGTAATGCGTACAATTTTTTCTGTTCTAGGTGGGATATGGAATACGTGTGTGTTTTGACTGATCCCTATATTGATTATAATTTTATATCTTGATTTATATGGATCTATTATCAATTTGTTGGTGGAAAATTTGAGTGTGCAATTGAATTTTTTTATAAAGTCAAGCCCCAAGATTCCGTCACATGGGATGGGGAAATCATTTTCTATTACTTGGAAGGTGTGTACCGTTGAGAGGTTGCTGATCTTTAGTTTGGTTTCGCCTATTGTAAATAGGACGTCTTTGCCTATTCCACTAAGTTTTGTCCGTTTTTGTATGTTAACTGTATTGTCTTTTCTTAATATTTCTTGTTTTATTAGTGATACATCAGCTCCTGTGTCTAATAGTAATTTTATTGTCCCTACATCGTCAAAGTTTAAAGTTATGTAGCTATTAAGGTTGCAATTTAAATTATATATTTTATTTGTTCGATTTTTTACACCAGAGGACTTTCGGAGTTTTCCGAATTTTCTTCTACATTTGTAAATCTGACATTATTATTTTGTTGTGTTTTAGGAGGATAATTAGTTTTGGTATTTCTATTGTTATAATTTCTTCGATTATTATTATTACTCTAGTTATTGTAATTCCTAGTATTGTTATAGTTAGTATTATCATTTGGGTTTCTATTTTGGTAATTATTATTATAATTTCTATTATTATTGTACGAGTTCCTATTTGTGTAATTGTTTCTTTTAGTATAAAACACACTGTGATCTTGTTCTATATCTGTAGATGTATTTACAAATTTAGCTATAACATCATTCATTTCAGTAAATTGCCTGCTTCTATTATTGTTCTGACCTTTTCGTTATCGCAGTTCTTTATGATTGATTTCACTGCTGTTTGAGTTGCATATTTCTTTGCTGTTTCAGGGTTTGCGTTGTCTGTTATGAATGCGCGTTTCAATGATTTAGTAAGATTTTCTATTTCTGACATAAATGAATTTGCGTTCTTGCCATTTTGTTTTAAATGCTTTAATCTTGCCTCTGCTACCTGAACTGTTTCACCCTTAATTTCTTTCTTTAATGTTTGGATTATACCATTTATAGTGTTTTCATTAGTAACTAGTAGTCTAACGTCCCCTTTTAGTTTTGTTTTTATGACTTTAATAGCTGTTTCTTCATGTTCTGCTTTTATTTCATTGATTAATTCCAGTGAATCTATGAAACTTTGAATTTTTTCTACTCCACCATCATACTCCTGAATCAGCTTAGAAGCTATATTAAGAAATTCAATCTTTGTTTCCACCATCTTTGGTTTTGTATTATCTTGAATGTTTTCTGGGTTATCTTTTACAGCTGGTTTATCTTGAATGTCTCGTGGGTTATCTTTTACAGCTGTTTTATCTTGAATGTCTCCTGGGTTATCTTTTACAGCTGGTTCTTCTGTGTCTTTTGCTACTAGAGGTTCAAAAGTTGCTTCTAGATTCGAATCTACCGGTATTGTGAATTTTATATTATGTTTTGTTGCTATACTTATTAGTTGTTCATTTAAACTGTATATTAGCTCAGTAAAGCTTTTACTGCTAGATTCATTGCATATGTCTGTACTGCTACTCTTTATTCTATTGTAACTGTCGAAGATAGTTTCAAGGTGCTTATTTATGGTTTGAGGGTGTATATAAATTGTTTTATTTAGGCACTTGTATGCTTTCTGAAATTTTTCTTTCAATATTTCTATGTTCTGGTCCATTGAAATTTTGTTACTTTTGGTTTTATCTTATTTTAATTCCTTTAAAATAATTTTGTTCTCTTAATTATTTCATTTTCTGATTCTTCTATTTTTTTTCTTTGTTATTGTTTTTTCAAATTGTTTAAAATTCTATTTTCTAATATTTAATTATTTCCAAAAAAAAATTTTGTAATTTTTCTTATAGGGTATTTAGACTTTGTTATTGGGCCGTTTTGATCTTGTGGAGCTTGCTGCGATCAGAAAGCTTTATGTGTGCTTGCAAGCTTTGTGAAATTTACTTGAGCTTTTTTTTTTAGAATCTCGCTTTGATCGTGGCGAGCTTTACAACTGTGCTTATGTTGTTTGTGCAATTTTGAGTGCACATGGTTGACATGTGCTCTTTGTTAGGGTATGTTGGGGTATATGCGGCTGATTGGAATTTAATATTTAATTGTATAAATATATGTTTTTTTTTCTTTTTGTGTATTTTTCAATTATGCATATGTATATATGTGTATATATGTATTTTTTCTTTTTTTCTTCTTTTTTTTTCTAGGGTATTTTTGGCAATGATAGACTTATTCAAAAAAATTTTTCGGACAATATATTAGTTTTTTTTCATTTTATTTTTTCTCTATTTTGTTAGTAATTATTTAATTACTATTTAAGGGCAAAAATCGCCTCTTGCCACAAAGGTGCCTACATATAATAGCACACTTTTTGTTTTTTGTTAAATTTTTTATGCTGTTTCTGCATCTGCTGCTGTTGCTGGTCGCTGCATCTGGCTCTGTTGCTGTTGTTGCCTCGCCTGTTTGGTCCTCTGGTGCACCTTTCCCAGCTCGTCTCCTTTATTCCACAGCTTGCATGCTTCCGCCCAGGGTGGTGGCGGATCGTTGTTGATTTGGGCCAGTAGGGCCGCCGGCTGTTTCCGGAACCGGACCTGGTGGCCGCCTCGACGCTTCGGCCTTAACACCAGGGGGATGGCCTTCAGTGCGTCCTCTTCTCTCCTCCTTCTAGCAAGCTCTGCTCTTGCTGCTGGTTGCCTGGCACGGTACTCTTCTATGCTTAGCGGCCGTGGGCCGTCCAGTGGGCACTCCTCCAATGCCTTCTGGAGCGCTTCCTTTGTATCCTTTGGCATTTGTTAATGTGGTCTGTCCTGATTTTTTTTTCACTTTGCCTTTTTTTTTCTTATGGCAAGGATTTTTTTGTATTATTATTATTGCCTTTTTATTTATTGCCAATGTTAGGCAGGATCGCCATGAAATAGGCGAAGGCAAGGTTTGACTTGAAGTGATTTATTGGGGCCGCAAGCCCGGTATTTATAGGAGAACGTTTACATTGGTCTTATGGCTAGTGTCCTTAACGGTACTTAAAGCTAGACATTATGCTTAAGTTCTAATTACTTATAATCTATAAGTATGTGGCCTAATCTTATCCCTAAAAGTATACTACAATATCCTATACTTTAATACAATATATTAAACGTTAAAAAAAAAAAAAAAAAATTTCATACATTTCACTATGGTCTGGATGTCGATTTTTTTGGCATAAAGTCCAAATTTTCATGAAAAGATTCGGCGGTTTTGGTAATTGATTATGAAAGTAGATACCTTGAGCACAAAATATCCATAAAAAAAAAATTTTTACTGGCATCCCTGGGTTCGTAACAGGGTCTCAAAGTCAGACATGTGCTTTGTGCGTAATCGACATTTGGAAAGTGAAAAAAAAACCTAAAGTTTAAAGTGCCACCATTTGTGGAATTTTGCACATAAAAATAATTTAAAATATGGAAAATATACATCAATGTATGTAGTTTTTAATGTATATATTTATTTTATGTGTAGTCTTAGGATTTAAGTGTTGTGTAATGTCCAATAAATGTGTATTTTTTTAGAAAATTGTTTTGCGTTCTCTGTGTTTCGTGGAATAGAACTAACGAGCTGACACCTGCTGACAAAAAGTAATGACACAAGTTGGTACCTATATATGTCGTCTTTGATCGCAAACTAATGCCTTCGCCCCGTTTTTCCCCCTTTTCCATTAATTTGATAATATTCAGGCAAGTTCGAATTTTGTTATAAAGAACTCATCGATATTTGGTGCAGCAACAATCGAGAAATAAAATCTGTATCAGAATGGATCTACACTAAAGTCAACCATAACCATCTGGAATACGAAAAAAATTTTAAACTATCTATTTTGTGCATGTTTATAATTATTAATTGGTCAAAACAGTTCCGAATATTTAAAAATGCAGCCTGAAAGTATGCAATCGGGTCAAATTTTATAGTTTTCGACAAATCGCGGTAAAGCCATGGTGCAATTCCAAAAAAAAAAAAATTGAAATTTTCTTTTAGTATTTCCAGCATGCTTGCAAAATTTCAACTCTCTAGCATTCAAACTGTAGTTTATGCCAAAAAAATCGACATCCAGACCATAGTGCATTTGTCATAAGCTAAAGCTGATGATTTTTATTTTTTTCGCATTGGGAGGAAAAGCACTACGTATACCCACTCGGTTCCCGCAACACAAGTGAGTGTCGAAAGAGCGTTTTCAGCCCTTAGAATGCTGTTGACGGATCAACGATGTAAACTCGCCGATAAGTCACTGGAACAACTGCTTTTTGTCAAATTAAACAGCAAATAATAAAAAAAAATTTTTGTTACTGAATACCTTATTGAAAAAAAAAAAAATTTTATGGATGAAAGCAATGAAAACTATGATAAAATTGGTATTAATACTAATGCAAAAAAAAAAAAAAAATTTTTTTAAAAAAATGAAAATCATTTTTAATCATTATTTTTGATTTTTATTTTTTTTGATCAAAAAAGATTTTTATGGATAATTCTTATTAAATTACTCAAAATTAATGATCTTTTTTAAAGAGAATTGAAAAAATTGAATTTTTAAAAATCTTTCCAAAAATGCATAGATGGTATCGAATTAATTATATTGGTGTAATCTATTCTTTTCTAAGTCCTCTATAAGTAAATGATTATTTCATTTAAAAAAAAAAAAATAATCATTATTTACGGTCCCTGGTTCGGGCCTTTATATAGGCCACGGTTATGCTTAGATTGCACTCTTAGCTTAAGCAGTGGGGCCGTGTGCAGGCCAACATAACTGGCCGTTTTGCAATGAATATGTTAATGGCCTACACTGCGCGTGTATGTACTTATGGATAATTCGAATATGCCTCTATGGTGTACCACACCATACAGTGAAGGCTATATCATATAAACACTACACCGTTGCTATATGTAGTGACAGAAAGATGAGGAGAAATTAGGTGAGAAAGGTTGGTAAAAGATTGGCAAAGAACACGAAAAGGTTCGTGAAGAGATTAGTTAGTCAGACATCTATGTAATAGGGTGAATAGGAAAAAAAATTTGTGGTTCGACGTGAGGGAACCCAAAAATATAGCGTATCTAGTAAATTAGTAGAAATAACTCTACCGTTGACTAGTTTATGGAGAAAGAGAATGCCAAATACGAGCCTACGGTTGTAAAGTGAATTAAGACCGCGTAAAGCGAACTTAAGGAGTTGCTTTTGAACCGATTCTTTTACTACGCTAGTGAACATGGTGAGCAATATTTTAATGTAGTGTGGTATGTTGTATGCCAAATGAGCATATGCCCACTGTATTGTAGAGTGTACAATATAACAAGTGGTCATATGCCCAACGTTAAAGTAAGAGTAACACCTCATAACATAACAACCCTTTGTTGCTATGTTTAGACAATAAGAAATAAACATAAGTGCAGTAATAAAATCCGCCACTTATGCGGACTGGCCGCAGCGTGAGGACGCTACCGTAAGCACACCTTGAGTATTTACCATCCGTACATATATATGCATATATACAAATACATACGGCATGCTATAAACTCCCGTTCTGCCGCTACTTTGAACGACAGAACTACAAACCTCCAAGTCCATTATTAAATAAAGAGAGATTCATTCTGAATCCGTCAACAGCAAAGACAAGACGCAATCTTTAACCTGCTACATGGCGACCGTGACTGTGAGCAGCAACAACAACAAATGAATCCAAACGAACAACAGCAGCAACAAATGATATTCAACTAGCAACTAAATTTCCAGCAACGTTTCAACTAAGCCACATAGAGACAATTACAAAAAAAATACTAAGACAGCAGCGATGGAACGAACAAAAACAAAGTAATATCTAAATTAGTAGAGTGCGGATGGATAAAAATCAAAAACGACGTAAAAAGCGCGGCGATGTTAAACAAAGACTGAAGTTGGAAATTGACCGTCTCAGCAAAATCTTGAACAATCAAGATAACCCGCCAGCATGGAACGATTCTGTTTCCATACAAGAAAAGCGCTCGTTTCGTGAAGCACAACTAGTGCACTTAATAAATAAAGAACAAAACCCATCCTGCACCTACCGCCAGACTAAAAATATATACACACCAGTAACTCCCCCTGTTCCAACAGCTATCCCAGAATATAAGAGGCAATGTCCCGCGGACAGTGAAGGTCCATTCTACAACATTTACGAATTCCCGGCCTGTGCGTGGACCAGCACCGGCAACTTGAACGCGTCTCAACAGTCGACCGGCAGCGCTACAAAGAGCGAACTACCAAATATTTTTATACCCTTGCAAAAAGGGTATATTAATTTTGGTCAGAAGTGTGCAACGCATAGAAGGAAGCATTTCCGACCATATAAAGTATATATATTCTTGATCAGCATGACGAGACGAGTTCATATAGCCATGTCCGTCCGTCCGTCCGTCCGTCCGTCCGTCTGTCCGTCTGTCCGTCTGTCCGTCCGTCTGGATCAACGCAAACTCCTCCTAGACCGTTGGAGCTACAGAGCTGAAATTTCGCATGTAGGCTTGTATATACTGCAGGCGTTGTATATCTCGGATTCAGCCGGATCGGATCACTATATCATATAGCTCCCATACAAAAGGCAAAGTCACGAACTGTGACTTTTCTTAATAACTTCGTTATTTTCTGAGCTATTGTCATGAAATTTAGTATTAGTGAGTTAATTACACATATAAACGACTGTGCCAAATTTGATCAAGATCGGGTTACTATATCATATAGCTCCCATAGGAACGATCTTTCGAAAACAGTGACTTTTGTCAATAACTTCGTCACTTTTGACGCGATTGCTTTCAAATTAAACATTTGTTAGTTTAATATATCTGTTAATGACTGTGCCGAATTTGATAAAGATCGGGTTACTATATCATATAGCTCCCATAGGAACGATCGGTGGAAAACAGTGACTTTGATCAATATCTTCGTTTTTTCCTATGCTAAAATTGTAGGCCGTTCTTTCGCAAACATTAGCCTTTTTAGCTTAAACATTTTTCCACTTTGATGGCTATAGGTAAGGAAAGAGTTACCATAAAAGTTGCAAGGGTATACAAACTTTGACGCGGTCGAAGTTAGCCCCGGCCCTCTGGTTTTTATATATACTTATTGTAAAAATTGAGCGAGAACTCGCCCGATTAAAGTACATGCTGGGAGGCTGTACAAAATATTGTGATATGAGCCAAGACCGGGTTCCTTTTATAAAATAATATATCCAAGATGAACATGTCAGTGTCCATCCATAGTCGTTTTCAGATTTATTCTTTATTGGAAATTATAAGTTTACATATATATGCCTATGCTGCGACTTATGCGACAGCTACAAAAGAGAGGGAGAATGTCAGTACATACATACATATTGTTGGAGCGCTTGCATCAAAGTGCTTGGTCAGCGTTCACACGCTGGCCTGGCTCTAGCTCATGTTACGCTTGTGCATACATTGCTTATGTGAATATATGTATGTATGTGCATATACCAATGTACATACATACATGTATATGATCATGCTTAGCTATATATGAATGTGTACATATAAGCATATTCAAGTGCAAAATTTTATTTTAATGCGTATATGTTTAATTGTTTATACTTGCAACAAAGTGTTACTAGTTGAGCTCTTTGTATTAAATGATTATATGTCTGAATATACTTACAACAATATAACCAGGAAAAATTGTAAATTCACCTGCGAGTGAATAACAATAAAACACGTAATTGACTAAAAATAATAAATAATATATATATGTATATATATTCTTATAATGAAATAATAATGATATAATACAATAAAATTAAAACAAACACAATCCAAAATTAAAGTTTCATGCTTTCAAATTCAATTTTTAAAGACAGTAATATATTAGAACAAAAAACCATGTTAGATCATGAATCAAAGTAGCGGACTCAACCGCAAATGTCATTAATAATGTTTAAACCGTATCGGTAGATTTAAAAGTAATAACTGTTTTGTTAATAATAGCACTGTGCAACACCAAAAATCAAACCGAACCGGACCTTATTTTTCTGAAAGTACATGTATTGAAAAGCAAACCTCTATTTGGGTTTTTCAAAGCTAGCTCGTTTTTTTTTTTTATAGCGAGTTGAAATTGTTCATTTTGGGGGTATTTTTTAGTTTGTCATATGAGCTAAATATGACTTATATATCGATTTCTTCTTCATGTTTACGACTTAAATCATCCTCATTTATTGTATAAATGTATAAATATTGTTAATGGTTAAATAAATTCATTTTATGAATGTTATATAACACAAAATGACTTTTACAGCTACAGTTTTAGAAAAAATTACAATTAAGCCCTTTTTATACCCTTGCAGAGGGTATTATAAAATTGGTCAGATATTTGTAACGCACAGAAGGAGACGTTTCCGACATATATATATATTCTTGATCAGCATGAGAAGCTGAGTTGTTATAGCCATGTCCGTCTGTCCGTCCGTCCGTCCGTCTGTGCGAATGCGTTTTACTCAGCCGTCTTAAGAGCTATCGGGCTAAAATTTTTTTTCGGGGTTTTTTATTACCGGGGGAAAATAAAGTATGAAAACCATCAGGATCGGACCACTATATCATATAGCTCACGAAGAACTGGAAGAAACATTTTCATTAAAATCGGAGTATACTATGAAATTTACATATGTGATTGTAAAATAATTGTAAAATAGAGAGTAAAATTGTTTTGTTTGTATATTGATGAATTGAGTTTCAGAAAACAAATTTTGAACATGTAAAATTATTATTACCAAGGACTGCAAGGGTATATAAACTTCGGCATAGCCGATGTTAGCTTCTTTGATATTTTAGAGTAGTTTTGGAAGTATTTTTAATCTATAACTATTTATTGATAGAATAATATCAAGATTAATTTAAAACAAAAATATGGCAAGTTAGAAACGAGTTCATTTTGGTTGTGGTTCATTTCCTTCATGAAGATCAAAGAAATCCGATTCGTCAGTGGAGAACTCCATTCCGTCGCGTTCATCTTCCTGCACTTCTTCACTTTGATTTTCATCTTCTCCGATTTGAAATATTTGCTTATGCTAATATGTTGGTGGACATATTTCGGCCAGTATAGCATCTGGAGCTCGTTTTCTCTGATACCTTAATTCAAATGGCAAGGCAATTTGATGGTACCGCTCTCCCTGTTCATCTGATTCAGTAGATAGCTGTCGACTAAATTGGTCCAAATGGTGGTGAAGAAAGTGCATTTTCAGCGACATGTGGACTCCAATTTCGAAAATGAATTAAGCATTTTTTTTACATAAGATTTGTTGTAAACAGCAAAATACATCGTCTCTTCTATCGACAACCGTTAAAAAATTTTTGACAATTCCGAGTTTGATGTAAAGTGGAGGGAAAATGATTTTTTCTGGAGATACGAGATCTTTATGAATTCTGTTGACATCCTTTTTCTCACATTCAGCTCTTATTTTCCAATTTTTTTTTACTATACTGATCGCCCTTGAACCAAGTGTCCCAATCGCATAACAAACACATGTGTTTAGTGTAGCCGCCTTGGAGTCTGGTTAGCATGGCAACGACTTTCAAGTCGCATAACACACACGCCAATTGTGTTTTTTGTATCCACCAATTCTTAAATCCATTTCATTTTTTCAAACGTCTCTTTAGTATCAGTTCCATATGCAATGGGGATCGATGGCTTTGAATAGTTTTTTCAAGCAATACGGCTTTCAAGCTAAATTTTGAACTTTAATAAATAGTCTCCAATCGTTTGGCCTGTACTGAACACCAATTTCATTCATGAGAGACAAAATATCGTGACAATAGGCAAAAGTATTTCCTTGATTCACCGTAAAAAACTTTTTGAAGTGTTTCTTGCGATTTCGATACGCTGTGACTCTTGTACCTGTTGCTAACAAGTTATGGGTTTTTTAAAAAGATGCTAACATTTCTGATTTTCTCTGCTCTACTCTAAAAAAGCGCTTAATTGCAATTTTTTCTAGAACTGTAGCTGTAACAGTCTTTTGGGTTATATAACATTCATAAAATGAATTTATTTAACCATTAACAATATTTCTACCATAAATGAGGATGATTAAGGTCGTATACATTAAGAAGAAATCGATATATAAGTCATTTTTAGCTCATATGACAAACTAAAAAATACCCCCAAATGTAGTGCCCAGTTTCTGCCGTTAGTTCTATTTTTAAGGCGTTTGTTTGTAATTCAGTAAGTTGTGGGTCATCGTGTCGATAAAAATAATCAGCTGAGCTTAGAAGCCCGATAGCTTTTCTAGTGCAGCCCTAGCGAAGTGGAATCATGCGCGATCGCATGCATTGGTCACACTCTTTTCTGACGAACTTCCGCCCTGGCTAGACGCCTAAACCACGCTGCTCCTCCAAAAAAAAATAAATAAAAATTTTAAATCTGAAATTTTCTCGGCCATCAAGCCGAATCATTAACTTAATACAAATCTGGAGCATCTAGGACAACAATTATTATAAAGTTTTGTGAATCTTATTATCGTAAGTTATTTTTTTGTGGATGTTTAAATCTTCGGAAGTTTCTAATAAGTTCTTTTGGAAATTTAGCCGCAATCAAATTGAATGCTGAAAGCCTAAGCACGGAATTTCATATTTGAATTCCGAGAATTTGCCAGGGATAATTTTTGAGACAACGTGGGCTCAAAAGCTGCACACCGTGAAGGGCACAGAGACATTTCGACAAAGTTAACTAGCTTGGAATAGCCGCCCGAATCGGATACGGACAGAGAAAGTTTCTTGGTTGCGGATTGAGAGTCCCTTAGACCGAATTTGTTGCATAGGAATGCCAGTCGCTTGATTTAGCCTAACATTTTATTCCTAAGCATCGTCCAGGCGACGACGAAGGCCTTCGACGGACCAGATGGATGGTTCTTGACATAAATCATGTTCGATCTGGTATTTCCCTGTTTGTCTGCAAAAAGAAAGCGAGTTCAGTGTCAAATAATCAGCAAATAAGAAAAAACTCTCTCAAGTACAGTAAAGCTAAAAGAAAATATCAATGAAAAAGAAAATTGCCAATCATTGTTAAAAAAAAAAAACTATATAAGGAGTCGCCTTTGACTGTGTGAGCGAGACTACAGTTATTTATAATTAATCTCGTAATTTAAGTTGGAGACTTCCAAATTCCAATTGACATTTTCATTTTTGAATATCTATATGTTTATATATATATCCACCTTACAACTAAGATTCAACAAAACAAAACATATTATCCCTAATTTGGCTTTTGGATGCCTAAAATGATCCAATTATTTAATTTTATTGCCGTATATTATAAGAATCATCATTTTAGTTTAGTCAACTCGGATTATGTTTCCGACTTATTGAAGTATTTTGGTATTCCGTAACCCTCGTGAATAAATATCATTTGTAATGTTTGAGTAAAAGTTGTGTGATCTTCCTTGTAGCGAAATGTGAGCGGTGAGCTGAATTTCTATTGGGATTTTCCAGAATCTTGCGAAAGGAAAATCATTGGTTGGGAGGGTTTAGGCGCGATGCTATAATAACATCCTCATAGCTTCCCTATTCTGCGGGAAGCCCGTAGATGTGTTGGCTTTGCCCTAATTTGTGGTACTCTTGCCCATCATAACATCTGCTGATAAAGGACTGCGAGAGAGACTACCAATATAGGCTGAACCTGACCTCTTCTTGGATCAAAGAAGATTCTTCGAATAAGAGGGGATGTTCATGATCTGGATTCATTCCGGGTTGTGTACATTACACAAAATTAAAAATTTCAACTCGATATAAAAAAAAAACTTTGAAAAAACGCAAATAGGGTTTTGCTATTCAATACATGTACTTTGAGAAAAATAAGGTCCGGTTTGGTTTGATTTCAATAACCTTTAATTTGTTGCATAGTGTTCTGCTTTTATTGACGAATGTGCTAACCAAATTATATAAGTTGCACAATAAATGCATAAAGAAAAGATACGCAAGTAGAGCAGTTAATTTAGAAATGATTTAAAATAATGAGCATAGTAAATGACACTTATATTAAAGAAGAAGAAATTGCACAATAAATGTATAAAGAAAAGATACGCAAGTAGAGCAGGTAATTTACAAATGATTTAAAATTTAAGAGCATAGTAAATGACATTTATATTAAGGAACCCAATTTTAGGACTAATGCATTACAAATACTGCAAAAACACAAAGAATTCATTAAAATAATAGAATTCGAATACGAATATGAACATAGTAAATGACATTTATATTAAAGAACCCAGTTTTAGGACTGATGCATTACAAGTACTGCAAAAACACAGAGAATTTATTAAAATATTAGAATTCGTTTACGAATGCATAGAATGTTAAAATATATATATAACCACCGCAGTATATCTATCTCTTTCTTATTATTCTCGAATGATCCGATCTGTGAATTGTAACGGACATTCTTTCATTTCTGCTTTACATTCATTTTCTTGCTGCCTGCGCTGCAGCGAATATTCTTATGCATAAATTTAGTCTCTAATAAACCTCTTCTCGAATAGGTTATGGGCCCAGGCAGCAGAAAGTAAAACTGTGCAGGTTGGTCGGAAAGACTTGTAAGAGATTCGTTATGTTAGTTAAAGTTTGTGATTAACTAATTTTTTCAAGATGAGTGCACAATTTTCAATCGAAAAACTTGAAAAAAACTTGAACTAGAAAAATACAGTTGTTTAAGCATCTGAATAATTTTTCTAATATCGTAGAAAAGTTAAATGAAATTCAGGAACAAGTGGCTGATGAAATGCTAGTAATAATTTTATTAGCAAGTTTAAGTGTTGATTTGGAAAATTTTGTAAATGCCATAGAAACGCGACACTCGTTGCCATCGCTAAGCGCTCTAAAAATTAAATTGCTTAAAGAATTGCAAGATTGGCGAAGTAGCCGAGAAAAGTGAGAATAAAATGTATTCGTCGCGTCCAGAAAACGGTAAAAAGAACTAAGCAATGAGAGAAACAAGAAACATTGAATGTGCGGTCGTCGCGGGCATTTCGCGTCGAAGTGTGGTTCGAAAGAGAAAAAAAAAAACGCGAGCGAAAAGAACAGTAAGAAGTCTTTTTCGGCATTCTCTACTTCTGGAACAAGAATCGATTTGTCGAAAAGTGCGTTGTGTGTAGACAGCGGGGCAACAGCTCATTTGTGTGTGGACAAATCAATGTTTACGTGTATGCGTGAGCACAAAGAGAAAATCAAGTTAGCAGGCGACAGTTATATAGAAGCCGAAGGTTGCGGTAGAGTGGAACTAAAATGGAAAAATATCACTATCGAATTGGTTGACGTGCTATATGTAAAAGACTTACAATGTAATTTTATATCGGTATCAAAGGCAACAGAAAATGGCTTAAGAGTAAATTTTGTCAAAAACAAAGCGTTTGTTAAAGACAGTAACAATCGTGATTTATCGCAGAGAAACACAACGATTTGTTTTTGTTTGAAAGTAAAACAAAAACAGTGTTTGCTGCAGAAACAAACGTAAATCAGCTGGTCAAATGGCATGATCGGTTCGGACATTTAAACTTCGATAGTTTAAATAAAATGATTAAGCAGGATATGGTCTATGGTCTCAATGCTAGAGTGTGTAGTACAAATGACCTTGTATGTGAAACGTGTGCAAAAAGTAAAATTTGCGTTAAGAAGTTTCCGAAGTTTTCGGAAAGTCGCTCAAAGGAATTGTTGGGCTTGATTCATACAGACATTTGTGGACCAATGCGTACAGCGTCACAAGGTGGTGCGCGCTATTTCGTAACTTTCATAAACGTCTCCATAGGCCACAAGCAGTGCATCGAAGGCTTGTTGCATGAATATGGTATGCAGGACTGCAAGCCGAACGCGACTCCTCTAGAGGTTTGGTTCCAGACGAAGTGCGATGGAAATGATTACAGTCAGGTGGACAAGACACGCGATCAGTCACTCATTGGTTCGTTATTGTATTTCGCGTTGACTACACGGCCAGATATAATACACTCTGTGTCTAACTTGGCGTAGAGAAATGCAGATCCGCACAAGGAATATGAGATTGCAGCCAAGAGGGTATTGAGATATCTAAGAGGTACCTCAGATGTGAGACTTCATTATAGCAAAACTGGTGTTCCTATCCACTGTTTTGTTCATACGGACTGGGCTGGCGATTGCAACGATCGGAAGTCGTTCACCGATTGGTCATTCCTTATTGCTGGAGCGGCGGTGTCATGGGAATCAAAGAAGCAAAATCTGGTTGCCCTCAGTAGCACGGAGGCCGAGTACGTAGCACTTTCTACAGCAGCCAAAGAAGCGATATACATCAGAAAGCTGATCAACGAGATGGGATTCGGGCCGATGGCGAAGCTGCTAATTTATAGCGACAACCAGAGCGTACAATGTCTTGCTAAAGATGCTAAATTTCATTCACGTAGCAAGATTATTGAAATAAAATATCATTTTATAAGGTAAATGTATAAAGATAATGTAATAGATATCAAATACATTGCCACAGATAGTATGACTTCAGATATTTTAACAAAGAACTTATGTAAGGTCAAACATGTAAAGTTTACAGAAATGTTGGGATTAAAATAATATTTTTATAAGATAGACTTCGCGTTGAGAACGAGTGTTAAAATATGCATATAACAACCGCAGTATGTCTATCTCTTTCTTATTATTCTCGAATGATCCGATCTGTGAATTGTAACGGACATTCTTTCATTTCTGCTTTACATTCATTTTCTTGCTGCCTGCGCTGCAGCGAATATTCTTATGCATAAATTTAGTCTCTAATAAACCTCTACTCGAATATAGAAACTATTCATAGTATTGCAAGCCCATTAATCGGTTGTTCAAAAACTGAAAAGGGCGTTGTGTTGAGTACATTACTTTATGAAATGGTAAAAAGTATCGAGGAACCACATGCAATAGGGAGAACAACTATATTGATACTGCGCTCGCATCGCTAAAAACTCCATATTTTCCAGTAAACATTGATTATAAAAACAAATTCGAAAAATCATATAAATTTTATAAAGTAACAAAATCAGATACATTGATACATCTTGCGCAAATACTAAAAGCACAATATAATAACATTATAACTATAATAAGGAAAGTTAATGATAAATTTACTCAAGAGCATTAAAAAAAAAATAAGTCAGAAAATTGTAAAAAGTTTAAAAACAAGACTACATAATATTGGTGTTAAACGAAATATTGTAATAACAATACCAGAAGATCCAAATCTGCTCGCTGAATTCGACGAGAACGAGTTGGAAGATTAAGATGAGTCTAAACCAATGATCAATACAGAAACTGATATAGATAGTGACATCGAAACATTCGACGAGAATACAGAAGTTACAAGGACTAACCAGGTACCCTTGGACAGGGAATACGTGAAGCAGGTTTCCTCTTCAGTCTCTGAATTCGATGGAAAAAAATTAACATTAAATCGGCTCATAACAGCATTGAAGCTTGTAGAAAGAACCAAAGGCGACCAGGAAGATATAGCTGTTGAAGTCATAAAGTCGAAAATAACCGGCACAATCTTGTACAAGGTATAAGTAACAACTATATCAGGAATAATAAACAAGCTCAGAGATAACGTAAAAGGAGAATCTCCCGACGTGCTAAAAGCTAAATTATTAAAATTAAAAAAAAGGCAAAACTACTTCGCAGTATGCAACCGAAATAAATATTTTGCGGAAGCAATTGGAGGCAGCCTTTATTGATAACGGCCTAGACCCAGTTAATGCAGAAAAATTCTCCATAAACGAGTCTATTTCTGCAATGATTCAAAATTGCGAACATGAAAAGCTCAAAAAGTACTGGAAGCATTTCAGCACAAAAATTACTGGAAGTGCACGTACAGTATTATTTCAGCGAGGTCGCAATAATAGAGGAGGTAGTTACTATTCCCAAAGAGAAAGAGGCAATGGCTGAGGTAACTACAACTCCTATAATAATAATAACAATAACAGAAACAACAATAGAGGTAGAGGTTATAACCGAGGTAGGAATAATTCCTATCGAGTCAACAACCAAATCAGAAACAATTACAATAACAATAATGTCCGAGTTGCCCAAAATACTTCGGGAAACTCTCAAACTCATCCAGATACACAGGATTAAATAGTAAAATATATACGTCAACTTAACTCTCAACAATTTCGTATCATTCAAAAATGTTGCAACAAACAAAAAGATAACATTTTTTGGTTGATACAGGTGCAGATATTACAATTATAAAAGAAAATTCTGATGACTTTCACGACATCCAAGTCAATAGAATTATAGACATTCGAGGAATAGGAGAAGAAGTAATAAACTACAAAGGACTAGTCTCAATCGAATTACAAACAGACAACTACATTATTCCATACAAATTTCATTTACTTCAATCAAATTTAGCAATCCCCTGCGATGGAAGAATAGGATTAGATTTCATAAAAAAATTTAATTGCCAATTAGATTATAATAGTTCAGAGGATTCGTTTATTATTAGACCACAAAACTTAACGTATCCTATATATGTTCCAATGACATTTAGTTCTGGTACTAATTCCACACTTCTACCAGCAAGATCACAAGATACATGCCAAATAGTAGGCATTAATAACATAAAATGTGAATCACTTTCGAACTACGATGTGTCCAAAACCTAAAAGACAAAAGAAAAGAGTTACTAAATTAAAGAAAAATTTTCCAATCCTGTTTAAAAAGCAACTTCAAGATATATGCACCGAGTATAGTGATGTCTTCGGACTTGAAACCGAACCAATCACAATAAAAAATTTTTATAAGCAACAATTGAGACAATGTCCGCATAGCCAAATAGAAGAAATCCAGCGTCAAGTTGAAAAATTAATTGAACAAAATATTGTTGAACCGTCTGTATCACCAAAAGTATAATAGCCCACTTTTATTAGTCCCGAAGAAAGCTCTCCCGGGCTCTAAAGAGGAAAAATGGCGATTAGTAATTGACTATCGCCAAATAAAGAAGAAATTGCTGTCAGATAAATTCCCACTCCCCAGAACTGATGATATTCTTGATCAATTGGGTCGAGCTAAATATTTTTCATGCCTTGATTTAATGTCAGGTTTCCACCAAATTGAACTTGAGGAAAACTCAAGAATTACTACATCTTTTTCAAAAAGCAATCGTTTAAAAATAGCGCCTAATTCATTTCAGAGAATGATGACAATAGCATTTTTAGGGCTTGAGCCTTCGCAAGCTTTCCTTTATATGGATGATTTAATCGTTATTGGTTGTTCTGAACAACATATGATTAAAAATTTAACAGATGTTTTCAAACTCCGTAGAAAACAAAATCTCCAATTAGATCCAGAAAAATGTTCATTTTTTATGCACGAAGTGACATTTTTAGGTCACAGGTGCACAGATAAAGGAATCTTACCAGATGACAAACAATTTGATGTCATCAATAACTATCCAGTCCCTACGGACGCAGACAGCGCTAGAAGATTCATTGCATTTTGCAATTACTATAGACGTTTTATAAAAAACTTCGCCGAATATTCACGGCACATAACGAGGTTATGTAAAAAGAATGTCCCATTTGAATGGACAACAAAGTGTGAAGAAGCATTCTAAAAAAGAAACTTGTTGA
Source organism: Drosophila willistoni (assembly GCF_018902025.1). Classification (NCBI taxonomy): domain Eukaryota; kingdom Metazoa; phylum Arthropoda; class Insecta; order Diptera; family Drosophilidae; genus Drosophila; species Drosophila willistoni. The sequence continues at coordinate 1,747,099 of NW_025814133.1, read as the reverse complement.
GGCAAATTTATTACAGTACCCAGATTTTAGAAAAGAATTTTGCATAATCACGGATGCAAGCAAACACGCATGTGGAGCAGTTTAACTCAAAACTATAATGGTCTCCAACTCCCAGTTGCATATGCATCACGAGAATTCACGAAAAGTGAAAGCAATAAAGTACTACAGAACAAGAATTAGCAGCAATACATTGGGCAATAACACATTTTCGACCATATATTTATGGCAAACACTTTACAGTTAAAACTGATTACAGACCTTTAACATATTTATTTTCTATGGCTAATCCTAGTTTTAAATTAGCACACATGCGACTCGAATAAGAAGAATATGATTTTACGGCAGAGTATCTGAGAGGTAAAGATAACTTTGTGGCAGACGCCCTATCAAGGATAACAATATCCGATCTAATTGACATGAACAAAAAAGTCCTGAAAGTCAATACCAGGCACCAAAGTAGACAAAACAATTTCTGCACAGAAAATAAACAAGAAAAACTTGAAATGACGAAGAACGAAAAGTAGTGACATTGCGAATAACTGATTCTTCGACCACATTCAAACATGGCAAGAAAGTTATAGCAAGAATTGCGATTTGCGATATGTACACCAATGGAATTCTCGACTTAGGTCAGTTTTTTCAAAGGCTCAAAAAAGAAGCCGGTATACTTAGTATCAGCAAAGTCAAAGTGGCACCGAGCGAAAAGATCTTTGAAACTTTTTCAATAGAATCTTTCAAAAATATGGGCAATAAAATGTTACAATTTTTAAGAGTAGCGCTACTCAATCCGGTGACCCTCATCCAAAACGATGAAGAAAAAGAACCTATATTGTCTACATTCCATGAAGATCCAATTCAAGGAGGTCATACAGGCATAAATAAAACAATTGCAAAAATAAAGAGACGAAATCAATAAGCTTTCTGCTCTCTGGCGTGACGGTCGTGTTTTTGCATAGCTCCTGAGTTTTTATTAATATTTATTGTTTTTTCTCAATTTTTAATTGTGCTTAATTTGTTTTGGTGTTGTTCGCTTGACTCCCTTGTGTTTTATTTCCATAATTCGCCAAATTAATCAGTTTAAACAGTTTTTTCTTTTTCGTGATTAGTGTTTGGTGCATTTACATATTTTTTTTCTTTTTTTTTTCTCTTTCGTCATTGCTTCTGCAGTTGCTCCCCTCATCGCCCCCATCATACCATCAGTGCTAGTGGCTTTGTTGTTCTCTCTGCTTTGTGCTTGTGCTTAGCTTCTCTCCCGCGTAATCACTTTTGTAAGGCCGCCTTTCAAAGCTCGGCTTATAACTGTTCTTGCACTCTCTGTTGTGCTGTGCACTCTAGCTGTCTCTTTGTTTTATTTGTAATTATTGATTATTTATCAATAATTATCTTTGTGCTGTGAATTTAATTTTTCTATATATTCTTATATATATATAATTTTTTTGCCTTTCTTTCGGCTTTTCAATGGCTTGTTGTCTACCTAATTGCAAACATTCTGATTGTTTTGATGATCAGTATAGAGCAATATCTTGTTGGCTCTGCGATAATCTTATTCACTTAAAATGTGCTGGCCTCAATGGCCGCGACTACGACAAATTTTCTGGTTTGTCTGTGTCTAAGCCTGAGCTTGGCTTAATGCGCTGGACTTGCCCATCTTGTGCCAGCCAGCAGCTTGATTTTAGCCGTATGTATAGGGATCTTCGTTTAAGGTTTCTTTCTTTAAACAAACTGGCCAAACAGCTGTCGAACGAGTGTGACTCTAGCGTTAAATTATTGTCGCAATTCAAATTTGTTCCACCTTCTGAGAAATTGCACAAGAAATGTACCCTTGAGTTGCCTCGTAAGCAGTCGCCAGCTCTCTCTATTACTTCCTCTCCGATTTTACTTTCGCCTACACCATCTTCTTGTCCCTCTTTATGCTCTTCTTTTCAGATTGAAGTACCCATTACAAGCCCTGGTGTACCTCAATCTATCCCTCACGGGAACTCTGATCAATCACAGGATCATGCCGGCTCTCAATCACTTGCGGATCCCAATGCTCCTCCGCCTCCACTAACTGTAGTGCCTCATCGCAAACAATTATTTATTTCTAGGCTTGCTCCAGATACTTCTGAGTCGTCTGTGGCAGCTTACATTGGTAATATTTGCCCTGCTAAGGTTTTAATTCAAAAGTTTAAGTTTTCTAGGCCTCGCGAAATCTCCTCTTTTAAAATTACAGTACCAAATGAGTACTTCTCAGCTATGGTTGACCCTAATTTTTGGCCAGAGGGCCTAGTTGTACACGAGTTTGCGCCCAATAAGCGCTCTCGTCCGTTGCCTGTCCACCTTCCTACTTTATCTTCTACCTCAAAAAACTAATAACGTCTAGTCTTTGCATTCATTATCAAAATGTAAGAGGACTTCTTACCAAGCTGTCGAACCTTTTCTGTGATAGCCAAACCTTTTCAGCTGACATATTAGCTTTCTCTGAAACTTGGCTTAACTCCTCTGTTCTAGATAATGAAATTCTTTCTAATAATTTTATTTCTTATAGGCTTGATCGTGTTGGTCGTCGTGGCGGTGGAGTACTCATTGCTGTAAACTCGAATCTGTCTTCAAGTGTGGTGCCGATTGATCTCCCCTTAGGTGTTGAGTTTATTTGCGTCGAAGTTACATGTTCTAACTTTAGCCTATATATCTCTTGTTCTTATATTCCTCCAGCTTCTGATATCATGATCTACGTGCACCATGCTGATGCTTTACGAACTATTTTTGGTCGTCTTAAAGATCGTGATGTTCTTATAGTTTTAGGTGATTTTAACTTGCCTAATATTTCTTGGCTTGTTGATGATAATCTATCTTTCTTAATTCCTTCATCTCAACATGTTTTTCTTGATAGCCTACTTGAATGTCCACTATATCAGTTGAATTCTTTCCTTAACTGTTCTAAAAGAATCCTTGATCTTGTTTTTGTCTCTGATCCCACTGTTAGTGCTGTATCGCAAACACAGCCACTAGTGAAACCTGAAGATCCTTATCATCCTACCATTGAAGTTACTATTTCTTACAATTCCGTTACTAATTTATTTAAAACATCTCAAATTCTCGTCGTAGATGTTTTCGTAAAACAAATTTCAATCTTCTTAACAGCCTTATTTTCTCTTTTGATTGGTCGTTTCTATTTGAGTGCTGCGATATAGATTGTGCAGTGAAGTTTTTCTATTCTGCTCTTAATTCTCTAATTGATAAATGCGTTCCTTATGTGAATGTCTCTACCGTCTCCAGCTCGCCAGTCTGGTTCACACGTAGGCTCTCTAATCTTCGTAACATTAAATCGAGATATTTTAAAAGATTTAAAAAAACTGGTTCGCGACTTGACTATGCAAATTATTGTATAGCCAAATCTCAATTTTGTCTCTTAAACACTCAATGCTACAACAATTATCTCGTTCGCTGTAAGGCTGAATTTTATAATAACCCCAAAAGATTTTACAACTTTGTCAATTCCAAAAGACGCTCTAGTATCCTACCTTCCACCTTCAGACTTAACGACCAGTCTGCTAATAATGATTTAGATATTGCAGATCTGTTTGCTAAATTTTTTCAGTCGACATATTCTACTACTGTTTCGGATCCCACACCCTATCCCTTTTCAATCCCACATTTAAATTGTATGTTTTTTCCCAGTATTACTGAAGACTGTATTCTCTCTAGCTTGTCATCTATGAAGTCTTCCTTCGTTCCCGGGCCTGATGATATACCTAGTTGCATCCTTAAAATGTGTTCTATTTCCCTATCTAAGCCTTTAGCTCGGTTATTCTTTATATCGAGTGAGACTTGTAGATTTCCTGATATTTGGAAGGAGTCATTTATTATTCCGCTTTTTAAAAAGGGTAGCAAATCGGATGTTGCCAACTACCGTGGCATTGCCAAACTTTCGGCAATACCTAAACTGTTTGAGAAAATTATTACGTCTTCTCTTTAACATCTATCCAGATCCACTATTTCTCCTTGTCAGCATGGTTTCATGAAAGGTCGTTCGTCGCTTACCAACCTTTTAGAATTGACTACCCTTGTACACCATGGCTTCCGTAAAAAGTGTCAAACTGATATTATTTATACTGATTTTAGTAAGGCTTTCGATACGGTTGATCATTCTATGCTTCTCGCGAAACTTAAAATCATGGGTTTTTCACCAAAATTATTGGGTTGGTTAAAGTCGTATCTTATTGGCAGAACCCAAAAGGTGTCTTTTCGTTCCTCGATATCTAAAACTGTTCGAGTTACGTCAGGTGTACCCCAAGGCAGTCATCTGGGCCCACTATTATTTACATTGTTTATAAATGATTTGCCTTTGGCCTTGGCGCATTCACGCGTGCTCATGTTTGCGGATGACGTCAAGATTTGTTATTCCTATAATGATCCTTCTTTCCAACAGTACTTGCAATCAGATCTCGATGCGTTCTGTGATTGGTGCCACGTTAATAAATTACACCTTAATGCCTCTAAGTGTTCTTTTATGACTTTCAGTCGTTTGTCTCCGCTCCTAGCTCATTACTCTATTAAGTCTGTTCTGTTAGATTGTGTTCCATCATTCAAAGACTTAGGCGTTTTGTTTGACCCTAAACTTTCATTTAATGTTCATATTTCTTCAATTGTCAACAGAGCAAGCAGCCTTCTCGGCTTCATTAAACGTTGGGCCAAAGAATTTGATGATCCCTATGTAACAAAGGTTTTATACACTTCGTTAGTTCGCCCTACTCTAGAATATTGCTCGCCAGTGTGGAACCCGCAATATGATGTTCACCAGCGTAGTATTGAATCGGTACAGAAGCGATTCCTTAAGTTTGCGCTACGCGGTCTAAATTGGGACCCGGGTCTTCGCCTACCTTCTTATTCTGACAGACTTCTTCTTATTAATCTTCCTTCACTTTATAACCGTAGGCTTGTTTTTGGCATTCTCTTTCTCCATAAACTAGTCAACGGCGAAGTCATTTCTACCAATTTACTAGATACGCTGTATTTTTGTGTTCCCTCACGTCGGACCAGAAACTTTTTCCTATTCACCTTAGTAGATGTCTGACTAACTACTCTCTTCACGAACCTCTTCGTGTTCTTTGCCAATCTTTTAACAACCTTTCTCACCTTATCTCTCCTCATCTTTCTGTCACTTCTCTTCGCGCTATACTTTTTAATCATCTACAGCGAAACCAATGAAAATATTCTGGACTTGGATTGGCTGCAACTCATCCCTGGCCACATTGGCTGTGAATCAGGGCATAGCTGGCACCTTGTGCAAATAAAACACCTCCACCGGGCCGGGGATGTTTAGTTGTGTATAAAGCTAAGCTACCTTCTTCATTTAATTACTATCTGTCTTTAGCTTAAGCTTTTTCGTCGACTGCTGTGTTAGTTGACGTAAATAAATAAATAAATAAATAAATAAATAAATAAATTTAAAAATTATTGGAAAAACATGACTAAATATGTAAAAAAGTACACTAATAAATATCCAAAATGCCTGACGTCGAAAACGTCGAAACATTCAAGATCACCAATGATTATAACCGAAACTCCACAATATGCTTTTGACAGAGTGATAGTAGACACGATTCAGAAAATGGGAATGAATACGCAATCACCTTAATATGTGATTTGACAAAGTATTTAGTAGCAATTCCCGTTGCAAACAAAAGTGCAACAACTGTAGCAAAAGCCATAATGGAATCTTTTATTCTGAAGGACGGTCCAATAAAAACGTTCATTACGGACATGGAAACAGAATATAAAAATTCCATTATAAATGACTTGTGCAAGTATTTAAAAAAAGACAACATAATGTATAAAGCACACCACCACCAGACATTAGGTACCGTTGAAAGAAGTCATAGGACATTCAATGAGTACATTCGTTCATATATTTCAGTAGATAAAACTAATTGGGACATATGGTTACAGTATTTCGTGTGTTGTTTTAACTTAACACCATTAGTCAAACAAAATTATTGTCCATATGAACTAGTATTTGGTAGACAATAGGTTACTTTGTCCAATACAATTTAATAGCGTAAATACGATAGATCCTATCTATAATATAGAAGATTATGCAATAGAAGTTAAGTTTAGATTTGAAAACGCTAATAAAAGAGCTCGAATACTTTCAGAAAAAAATAAAATGAAGCAAAAAGAAATAAATGATAAAAATGTATTAGATTTTAAAATCGAATTAAACAGGTCATTAATTAGAATCTTCTTATATAGGACCATTTAAGGTCATTAGTATAGAGAAATATCAAAGAAGCTAACATCGGCTATGCCAAAGTTTATATACCCTTGCAGTCCTTGGTAATAATAATTTTACATGTTCAAAATTTGTTTTCTGCAACTCAATTCATCAATATACAAACAAAACAATTTTACTCTCTATTTTACAATTATTTTACAATCACATATGTAAATTTCATAGCATACTCCGATTTTTATGAAAATGTTTCTTCTAGTTCTTTGTGAGCTATATGATATACTGGTCCGATCCTGATGGTTTTCATACTTTATTTTTCCCGGGTAATAAAAAACTCCGAAAAAAAATTTCAGCCCGATAGCTCTTAAGACGGCTGAGTAAAGCGCATTCGCACAGACGGACGGACGGACGGACAGACGGACAGACGGACATGGCTATATCAACTCAGCTTCTTATGCTGATCAAGAATATATATATATGTCGGAAACGTCTCCTTCTGTGCGTTACAAACATCTGACCAATTTTATAATACCCTCTGCAAGGGTATAAAAATAATAATGTAATTATAATGAATAGGAAAAATTTTTTTTTTTTTTGTTCTATATTTATTTTCAATCTATCCTAGAAGGACAATAAGCAAATTAAGTAAGGGGGGTTAACAATAACTTGAGGTGTAGTAGTATATATATATGGGAGGAAAAGATATAAAAAAAAAAAAAAAAGAGAAGAGATATATATATCTATATTGATATATATAGATATATATCAATCTATCCTAGAAGGACAATAAGCAAATTAAGTAAGGGGGGTTAACAATAACTTGAGGTGTAGTAGTATATATATGGGAGGAAAAGATATAGAAAAAAAAAAGAGAAGAGATATATATACAAAGATTCAAAATTTCAAAAATTTCATGGACAGCTAAATGGGGTTCACCAGTCCTGTTCTTGCCTGAAGGGTAGGTCCAGGGGGTGACATCTTTTGAGCCGCCTTGTTTGGGTGCTGTTATCTAGCAGGGCGAGTGCCAGAATATTGTCATGCGTCTCCAACCTGGAGCAGTGTCGAGTGCCGTATCTTTTAATTTCGCTGCTTACTGATGGGACGTTCAGGTCTCTGTGGATGACCGAGTTGCGAACGAATGGAGGCGCACCAACTATTCTGCGGAGCAGCTTGCTCTGGAAGCGCTGAATTATGTTCACGTTCGAATCTGAGGCCGTTCCCTAGAGCTGAATGCCATAAGTCCACACTGGTTTGATAATGGCCTTGTACAGCAGCAGCTTGTTGCTAATGCTGAGCTGTGACTTCGTGCCGATGAGCCACTGCATCCTAGCCAGCTTCATGTTGAGTTGAACACGTTTAGCTTTAAGGTGCGCCTTCCAGTTTAATCGCCTGTCCAGAGTAAGGCCCAGATACCTGTCCGAATTCACGCTCGGGAGAAGCGACCCATGAAGACTGACTGGGGGGCAGTCGAGTCTGCGTGTGGCGAAAGTCATGTGCAGCGACTTGTCTGTGTTAACAGCGATGTTCCACCTGCTTAGCCAGGGCTCAAGTGTGAGCAGTTGTTCCTGGATGATCACTGACGCCTCCGTAGGGTTTGGTGCGCTGGCAATGAATGCTGTGTCGTCTGCATATGAGGCAATCAGGAGTTGCGGTTGTTGCAGCACTGGTAGGTCAGCAGTATATAAGGTGTATAGTATAGGGCCCAGTACACTGCCCAGAGGGACGCCCGCTTTGATGTGCTCTATTCTTGATAAGGAACTCTCACACCTAACGTAAAACCGTCTGTCCAAGATGTATGATTTAAGTACCATCTAGTACGGGGCGGGTAGGAGCTTCTTTATTTTGCGCAGGAGCCCATCATGCCAGACTCGATCAAAGGCCTGCTTCACGTCCAGAAAGACAGCGGAGGAATAAAACTTGTCTTCAAAAGCATAGAGCATCTTCTGCACGATGCGATGGCATTGCTCAGGAGTGCCATGGTGTTGCCGGAATCCAAACTGGTGTTCTGGGATCGTGTTTCCTTCGTCCAGTAGCGGCAACACTCTGGCCAAAAATATTCTTTTGAATATCTTGGAGAGTATTGCCAGCAAACTGATCGGACGATACGAGGTTACTTCGCTCTCGGGCTTCCAAGGTTTAGGAATCATTATAATCTCTGCGCACTTCCATTGGGTGGGGAAGTGGCAGAGATCAACGATCCTGTTGAAAATGTTGGCTAGTAGTTGTATCACTCTCGGCGGCAAGCATTTGATGGTGACTGCATCAATGCCATAGTAGCCAGGGCTTTTGGTTGTCCTCAGGAGTAACTCGATCGATGGGAAGAGCCATCTGAAGGGTGGCCTCAAGGAAGGACAGGGTAGCATTGGCATCTTCTGCGCTGCAGGTGCTGAAGGGTTTGAACGAATTGGCTAAATGGGTCGCAAACTCTTCAGCTTTGTCCTCACTAGATCTGCACCATAGACCATTTGGTCCTCGGATAGGGACTTTCCTGACGGTGGGCCTTTTAAGGTATTTAGTGGCTTTCCAAAGATTATGGTCAGGTTGGTTGGGCTCGAGTACTTGGAGGTATGCGGCAGTGGCTTCGTTGCGGGCTGAGTTGCCAGACACGTCTCAAACGTCTTTTCTACCGCAAAGCGTTGTTGATCCCGTCACACCAGGCGAACATGTCCCTCTGAGGTGTTGGTTGGTGTCTGCTGCTAGTTGGAGGGCTACAAGGGCAAGCCATTTTGTCCTTTCCACTGTTGAGGCAGACGTTGGGCTCAGTGATCTCGTCAAGCATAGTTTTGAAAGAGTCTATGTTGGAGTTTTTCATGAGTAGCCTGGTGGTGCGTATTGTCGACTCGACTGGGATATCTATCCAGAACTTAACAGCGCAGTGGTCGGACTGCAAGTCGTGGTCTGTATCTGTGTGAATGGAGCTGCTGTTGATGCCTCTAGAAATAGCAAAGTCCAAGACATCAGTTGTCTTGGCCGGATCAGTCGGCCAGTAGGTAGGTTGGCCAGATGAATAGGTGGTCAGGTTGAGGGTACGTATGCATGGGAAGAGCGCAAGTCCCTTTGGATTGTTGAGCCTGTACCCCCACCAGGTGTGCTTGGCGTTGAAGTCGCCTCCAGCCAGGAACCTTGGGCCGAAACCGCTAAGTGCTTGATTATACCCAAATAGTAACGAGCTCACGATTAAAACTGACTAACTGTGCTGGATATCTCAACTACCCTGTGTTTTATACGAGTGAAATTAGACACACGGCCTACTTAATAAGAGATGAAATTCAACAAAAATAATTTAAATCTTCCAATCGAAACAGGCCGTGAAAAACCATATACAACGTTGAGACTTTCAAGATTTCAGTAAGGAGATGTACACTGTTGAGTTCACACGGCTTCGCTTGGGGATTTCCGTATTCAAAAATTTAATTTTCCATTTTTTTTTTCGGAACAAACAGTTGAAATTTTCTTTTAACTTCAGGACAAGCGTTCTGTCGCTGTCGCCGAGTGTGGTTCGGTGGAAGGCGCGCACAAGAATTGTGCGTCTCGAGTTCAGTCGTTGTTACAACTCGAGTGCGACCGAACTCGCTGCGCTAATTATTGATCAAGAAAATAATACACGTTATACACCAATCAGTTTTCCAACTTGATTTATTACAACAATGCCACGAACACGCAGGGGGGCTAATTTGAGTCGTCAAACAAACAGATCTAGAGGCATGCAGAAGAAGAGCAATAAGATCAGATGCAGAAAGGCAACAAAGTAATGCAGATGTCCGTGTAAGAATGGCGCAGTTACGTGCATCACAATTACAAGAGGTACGAGATGAGCGAAACCAACAAAGACAATTGGAACGAAGAGAAGCGCGCAGATTCGTAGCCAACAGACGTAGAGGGATTGACCAACATGAACAAGTACTTCGAGCATTTACATCACATTCATTTCTTCGACTAGCATTTCAGTATGAGCCTGATGTTGAATATTACGCTCATTCTAAAGTGGTAATTGGTACATTGGACAAGGAATGCCCGCACTGTCAAGCCGTTAAATTAAAAAATGAGCCAATTGGGATGTGTTGCTCATCAGGAAAAGTGAAACTTCCAGAAATTGAAACACCGCCGGAACCATTGCACGGCCTCCTTATTGGTACTGATCCAAATTCTTCGCTGTTCTTGCGTTCAATTCGGCAATTCAATTCATGTTTTCAAATGACATCGTTCGGAGCAACGGAAATAGTTAAAAATTCTGCTGCAAATGGTCAACAATTTAATTCCACATTCAAAATCAAAGGTTAAATTTACCACAAAGTCGGCTCATTACTACCAATGCCAAACGAACCTTATAAATTTTTACAAATTACTTTATGGGTGGCGAGGACTCCGAACGGGCACTCACCAATCGCGTGAATACACGTTGCAACTATAATCACCTCAATTCACCATTTGCAACGCGCATTGTCAGCGAGCTGGACGCTCTGTTAAATGAGCACAACGAATTGTTGAAATTATTCAAATCACATATGCATAAGCTACAAAGTGACAATCACGCTATTTTCATCAATCCTGATAGAACACCAGCTGGAGGGCATATACGTCGATTCAACGCACCTGTTGTTGACGACGTGGCTGGAATCATGGTTGGCGACCATACAGCTACGCGACAAATCGTGATTCGAAGAAGAAATAATTCTCTTCAGTCCATTCCTGATACCCATCGTTTATATGATGCTCTCCAATATCCACTCATTTTTTGGAAGGGACAAGACGGATATTGCATAAACCTTAAGCAACGAGATCCGGTAACAGGTAATTCATTCATTAAGAATATGAAAACTCATCAATTAATACATGGATATACTATTATAGGAACCGAAACAAACAAGAATATTAGCTCAAAGGATTTCTATTCGTTTCGGTTGATGATTAGACGTGGTCAGGATAATATCATTCTACGATGTCGTGAGCTTTGCCAACAATTTATGGTCGATATGTACGTCAAGATAGAGAGTGAACGACTACGATACCTGCGATTTAACCAACAGAAGCTGCGTGCGGAAGAATACATTCACTTGCGAGATGCTATTGCCAGCAACGCTGATACTGCCGAAATCGGTAGCTCTGTCATCCTACCATCATCGTACATAGGTAGTCCACGTCACATGCAAGAATACATACAGGATGCTATGACCTTCGTACGTGAATATGGACCACCGTGCTTTTTTATTACTTTTACATGTAATCCAAAATGGCAGGAAATTACATCGTTATTATTACCTGGACAAAGTGCAATACATCGTCATGACAGGGCATGTGAACATGCGCGTTCAAACGCTTCAGGATCCATCCGCCGAAACTTTTTCGAAACAGCTATTAGATATTGGCAATGGGAAAGTTACCGTACATGAAAATACTGGATCAATAAAATTACCAACCGGTTTTCGCACAATCGTCCACTCGCAAGATGTTCTCATCGACTGTATATTTCCCGATGTACACACACAATATATAAATCTTGAGTGGCTGGCAGACAGAGCCATTTTAGCAGCGAAAAATGTGGACGTTCATGGATTAAATTTCAAGATACAACAATTGTTGCCAACAGACTCTGTGTCATACAAATCTGTTGATACAGTTTGCAATACTATCGAAGCTGTAAATTACCAAGTAGAATTTTTTAATTCCTTGGATTTGCCAGGCATGCCACCGCACCACTTACAATTGAGAGTAGGATCTCCGGTGATTTTGCTCCTTAACTTGAACCCACCACGGCTGTGCAATGGCACACGATTGGTTATTAAAAAATTAATGAAGAACGTGATTGAGGCCACCATTTTAAATGGCAAGTTTCAAGCTAAAAGGTAACACGAAATTCTTTGACTGTTAGGCGTTACGAAGTTCGCCGGGTTTGCTAGTAAGAATATATATGTATACTACCATTTTAAATGGCAAGTTTCAAGCTAAAAGGTAACACGAAATTCTTTGACTGTTAGGCGTTACGAAGTTCTCCGGGTTTGCTTGTAAGAATATATATGTATACTGAAAACATGAATTGAATTGCCGAATTGAACGCAAGAACAGCGAAGAATTTGGATCAGTACCAATAAGGAGGCCGTGCAATGGTTCCGGCGGTGTTTCAATTTCTGGAAGTTTCACATTTCCTGATGAGCAACACATCCCAATTGGCTCATTTTTAAATTTAAGGGCTTGACAGTGCGGGCATTCCTTGTCCAATGTACCAATTACCACTTTGGAATGAGCGTAATATTCAACATCAGGCTCATACTGAAATGCTAGTCGAAGAAATGAATGTGATGTAAATGCTCGAAGTACTTGTTGATGTTGGTCAATCCCTCTACGTCTGTTGGCTACGAATCTGCGCGCTTCTCTTCGTTCCAATTGTCTTTGTTGGTTTCGCTCATCTCGTAACTGCGCCATTCTTACACGGACATCTGCATTACTTTGTTGCCTTTCTGCATCTGATCTTATTGCTCTTCTTCTGCATGCCTCTAGATCTGTTTGTTTGACGACTCAAATTAGCCCCCCTGCGTGTTCGTGGCATTGTTATAATAAATCAAGTTGGAAAACTGATTGGTGTATAACGTGTATTATTTTCTTGATCAATAATTAGCGCAGCGAGTTCGGTCGCACTCGAGTTGTAACAACGACTGAACTCGAGACGCACAATTCTTGTGCGCGCCTTCCACCGAACCACACTCGGCGACAGCGACAGAACGCTTGTCCTGAAGTTAAAAGAAAATTTCAACTGTTTGTTCCGAAAAAAAAAACTGGAAAATTAAATTTTTGAATACGGGAATCACCAAGCGAAGCCGTGTGAACTCAACAGTGTACATCACCTTACTGAAATCTAGAAAGTCTCAACGTTGTATATGGTTTTTCACGGCCTGTTTCGATTGGAAGATTTAAATTATTTTTGTTGAATTTCATCTCTTATCAAGTAGGCCGTGTGTCTAATTTCACTCGTATAAAACACAGGATAGTTGAGATATCCAGCACAGTTAGTCAGTTTTAATCGTGAGCTCGTTATTATTTGGGTATAAAAAATAGATGTTGGCCTATTCTCAGTCCTACACGATCTGCATAAAAAATTTCGTGAGAATCGGTCGAGCCGTTTCGGAGTAGTTTGGTAACAAACACAAACACAACGAGAATTTTATATATATAGATAGATATCTTTCAAAATTAAAAAAAAATCATGTTTTTTACATATATATTTATATTTCAAAATTGAAAAAAAAAATTTTTACTTTTTCTTACACAACATAATATATAAAAATAATAATAATAATTTTTATATTAAATAACTTTAATATATTACGTTATTTTTTTTTTAAAGGGAGGTGTAGAATGTTGTATGCCAAATGAGCATATGCCCACTGTATTGTAGAGTATACAATATAACAAGTGGTCATATGCTCAGCTTTAAAGTAAGAATAACACCTCATACCATAACGACACTTTGTTGCTATGTTTGTACAATAACAAATACCTATATATAAGTGCAGTAATAGGATCCGCCAATTATGCGGACTGGCCGCAGCGTGAGAACGCTACCGTAAGCACTTATTGAGTATGTACCATCCGTATATTTATATGCATATGTACAAATACATATGGCATGCTATATACTGCCGTTCTGCGGTACTTTGAGCGACAGAACTCCAAACCTCATTATGTGCTTTAGGCTAAGTCCATTATTAAAGATAGAGAAAGGAGAGTAGGGCGAACTTACGAAGTGTATAAAACCTTTGTTACGTAGGGGTCATTAAATTCTTTGGCCCAACGTTTTTTGAAGCCAAGACTCCGCATGCTCTATTGACAATTGAAGAAATGTGAAAATTAAATGAAAGTTTTAGGTCAAAAATAACGCCTAAGTCTTTGAATGATGGTACACAATCCAAGTAATGTGCTAGGAACGGAGACAAACGACTGAATGTCATAAAAAAGCACTTTGAGGCATTAAGGTGTAATTTATTAACGTGCCACGAATCACAGAATGCATCGAGATCTGATTGCAAGTACTGTTGGAAAGAAGGATCACTATAGGAATAAAAAATTATGACGTCATCCGTAAACTTGAGCACGCGTGTATGAGCCAAGGCAAAGGCAAATCATTTATAAGAGGGGTAAATAACAATGGGCCCAGATAACTGCCTTTGGGGACACATGAGGTAACTCGAACAGTTTTAGATATTGAGAAACAAAAAGACACCTTTTGGGTTCTGCCAATAAGATACGATTTTAACCAAGCTAACAGTTTCGGGGAAAAGCCCATAATGTTAAGTTTCGTAAGAAGCATAGAATGATCAATCGTATCGAAAGCCTTGCTAAAGTCGGTATAAATAAGGGTAGTCAATTCTAAAAGGTTGGTAAGCGACGAACGACCTTTCATGAAGCCATGCTGACAAGGAAAAATAGTGGATCTGGATAGGTGTTGAAGGGACGACGTAATAATTTTCTCAAATAGCTTAGATATTGTGGAAAGTTTGGAAATGCCACGGTAGTTAGAAATATCCGATTTGTTGACCTTTTTCAAAAGCGGAATAATCAAAGACTCCTTCCAAACATCAAGAAAGCTACAAGTATAACTCGAAATAAAGCATAACCGAGATAAAGACTTATCCCGAAATTTATAAGCCATAACTCAAAATACAATAGGTTTTTCAGGAGAAGGAGAAAAGAGTTAGAACAAACTCTTAAAGACAAAGAAAAACAAGAGGAAGCACAAAATTCTCTTTATTAATAAAACACCACAAAACATCTAACAAAGAAGACGCAGCTGATCGTGCAATACTTGACAAAGTGGAACAAACAAGGAAATTTCGTAGACAGAATGTTGACATATTAGCCAGTTTCAATGGAGAAGAGTGAGAATGAGAAAAAAAACGGATAGTATAATTAACGATTTAAATACATATAGAACTTTAAGGAAGGACCCAACCACAGACCAAAAAACACGAATTGGTGGAAAAATTATACAAACATGAACTTATTTCAAGAACCGAACGAAATAAGCTAATAACAAACACATCAATTCCACCAAGAATATACGGATTACCTAAAATTCATAAAGAAGGTCCGCCATTTAGACCAATCTGCTCATCAATTGGTTCGCCATCCTACGTACTATACAAATACATAGTCAACATATTAAAAAATATAGCGGCAGACTCAACATACGACGTAAAGGAGGCCACAGAATTTAAGACAAGGAATAATGACACATACATTTGCGGCTATGAAAGATTAATATCATTTGACGTAGTCTCACTTTTTCCAAGTATTCCAATAGAATTGGCACTTGACACTATTAGGGAAAAATGGACAAAAATAAAAGCGTACACTAACATTCCAAATTTAACGTTCATGGAAATAGTACGTTTATGTATACAAGAGAACAGATATTTTAAACACAAGGACATCATATATACATAACTAAAAGGAATGCCTATGGGATCACCAGCGTCACAATTATTAGGCGACATAATTATGGAAGAACTCCTAGACAATATGATGAAAACACTACAAAGACCACCTAGCATTATGACGAAATATGTAGATGATCTTTTTGCCATAATCAAAGAAGACGAGATTCAAAACACACTTGACAACCTATATTCATTTGACAGAAACATTAAGTTTACAATAGAGTTGGAAAATTACAATAAATTGACATATCTAGACTCATCAATACACAGACGAGGAAACGAACTAAAATTTAAATGGTACGAAAAACCAACAGCATCAGGAAGTCGAAGTCGATGATAATGAATACAGCAAGAGGTTGTATACAACGGATGCTTAACATATCGGACGCAATTTTTCATGAATAAACGAAGGAAGAAATAAGACGAATTTTAAAAGATAATGACTTTCCAAACCATAAGGACATTACTAAAATCTCACAATAAGAAAACCAATAAAGAGGTTTCGACAAAACGCTTTATGTCCGTCACATATGTCCCACAACTATCGGAAAGATTGGAAAACTCGGATTTCTACGACACAGAACAATTACAGATCGCCCACAAGCCGAACAACCCGTTACGGAGTATATTCAACAGGACAAAGAGCAAAATTGATACAATGGACAAGAGCAACGTAGTTTCTAAAATACCATTTAACTGGACCAATGTAGAAAACTAAAATGTACCTATATAGCAAGCTGTTTTTCATTTTTTAACAAAAATTGACCTCGAGCCGGCTAAACATACCACAAAAAATAAATATTGGTAAAAACTCTGGAGCTATAAAAAAACACGACCGTCACGACAGGGAGCAGAATTCAACCCTTAAACAACGACACTTGCAATAACTCCTATGACTTTTACCGAAACAGCAATAAACACTGTTGCCGTCTTTCTCGTTTGTTAAATTGCCTGCGCCAGATTTCATCTTACGATCTAATATTAAGACCTCCTCGATATCTCTTGATTGTAAATCCTTTATTCATTTGTTTCTTAAAATCGTAAAATCTTTGTAGTTCCAAATAACTTTGTTAAGTCTGACTTAGTCGAAGAGTGAACAAACCGTACCAAAGCTGTTTTGTAGGGGGGTTGAACTCCCTTTTTAGTGGGGGCAGCTAAATGAATTTTCTCCTATTAAAGTCTTCCTTCACTTGTTCGTTTAGTCACTTTTCTAGTTAAACTAAATCTAGCTTATCTAAGAGCGGGGAAAAGGCCCCGCTTGGAGCGAAGTGTGGGGAGTTCTTATCGTGGGGAGAGCGGTGGGCATCACCGCCTCCCTTAACCCTTGTTTTTCCCGTTAGGCATAAACAAAAGCAATTATTAAACATTAAGCAATGTTAACTTATAGCTTTAGACATAAACTGATGCCCTTTGTGGTCTTGACGTCTGCAACACGCACCTTTCTATCCTTTCTCGGTGGCCAGTGTTGTGGTGGTGTGGTGTCTTCGTGAATTCGTGAACCAGCTGCCCCACTGAAAGATTTGGCTGTTCCACCTATTTCGCTGTTGGAGTGTGAAATTGCTGTTACTCGATGCCATTTTTCGACATAGCGCATTTCCTTGCTCGGTGGATTTCCAAGTTGATACAGTGCAGTATCTAGCGCACACAACAATGATTTTCCGATTAGCAACTGTACAGGTGTGACAGCGGTTATATTATTGCGATCATCTGATGTTGGGGAGAGTTTAGAATAGCTTTGACGACTTGTAAAAACGCTTGAAGTTCTTCTTGGGTCAGGTACGCCTTGGATATGTTCTTCAGCACCAAGGTTCTGTCTGTCTTTACCGTCTCCTCCCAGAGGCCTCCGAAGTGTGGGGCTCTAGGTGGGATGAAACACAAGTCGAAAACCTTAGTTGTACAAATTAATGCTGTCGATATCTAATTCAGTTATCCATTGGCGTGCAAATTCGGATAACATTGCGGGTGCTTCAGACGACAGATAAATCAAAATGCCCTTGCATTTACAAGCCAGACCCGCATCAGCAATACCATCAAAGTTCTAGTTTATTTTTTGCATGACTGTGATACGATTCTTCAAAACAATTCAGTGAGCTCCGTGGCTAAGAGGGTTTAATTGGTTTTTTTTGAAAGCACTGTAGCTAATATGAGTCCATCTGCAGCCATTGAAAAACGACTGTGGAGTCGCTCCAAAAATATACGTCTTTGAAGTACTCCTTTAAACAGTTCTCATATTTTCATCATACACAGCTGAGTAGGAGTGCACAGCATAGCTTCAGTCGTGGTAATGATTGTACCTTCATTGATGCGACCTCAGACTTGGCGATGAGAAGGTTGACTTCTATGTCGTTTTCGTGGGCGCGAACGTAAATGAAGCATCCGTATGCCATATAATTTACGGCGTTCAAAAAGTGAAAACGAATTCTGTCCACGGGAGTGACCCTATCGAGACTTTTCAAAGTCAGAATTCAACAGAATTTTACAACGAATGATAATGGCGCTAATATATCCGAGTATATCGAATTTTTAAGCGATTTTTGAAAGGATCGAACCTTTTTGTAATGGGTTTCTGCATTTGACAGTTAGTTCAAAAAGCAAATACGTTTCGATGTGGCTGCCAAGTGCCTAAAGTTTTAGTGATATCTTGGTCTTCCATGGGTACAAAGACTTCGTTTTAGGAGGTTGGAATAATATCTGGCGAATTGATTAATGATTCGTAAACCAGCTTTAGGTAGAATTTAAACGGTTTTATCCTTCTTCTGATGCAGACGACAGATGTAGCGGCACCTAAAGAATATTCAGATTCGTCGAAGGTCAGCGATATGATGAACACTCTGTATGACAAGAAAAAGAGCAGCTGACATTCCATAAGATTTTTTGCAGTTGAGGTGTTTTGAGTGGTTGGTTCGCCAGAGAACCCATTTGTAGTACCGATCCCGTTTATCTACTGTCAATTCAATGTCAATTAATCTAATCCGAGCCTTAAAAAGTTATTTAGGTATTTACCTTAATTGGTTTTCTCTGACCCATCAAAGACGACGCCAAGCTTTGTAATTAAGCTTTCTGGCCGAAGTACGCAATAGAGTTCGTTGTTTTACAGTTTTCCATTTCCCATAAACTTTTGAAGAACTTTATATAACGAAGTTCTGTTGACTGTAAATAAGCATTTTGGGGTAACAGCGATGGTGCTGGTTCCTACGTTGCCTCCAACAATTCAGCCATATTTTCATTCCCTCTACATTGATTAGTACCGTCAGGTGCTAATAAGATTCATAGGGGTAACTAATTGATTTGCAGCTGGTAGTGGTTTGGAGTGGATATTTGTCCGAAATCTTCCTCTCTATTAAGAATGATCACCATACCAATTCTAAGTGTCGTGACTTTATTGTGGCGATTGCCATTGATTTTGCTTTTCTTCCGTAATTAAGTTGATCTGTTAGCAGGAGTCTGAACCACATGTCATTTGTCCACGAGTATCCTCAATCTTAAATAAAGCGCTCGGAAGTATCATTATGCCTTATAGGCCCCTCGATGCGTTGTTGTGTGTTGAGCTACATTGTATTTGTGTAATAGAGTATGGTGGTTTGATTGCCAAACCATCTCGATTTAGACGGAGACTCAGCCACTCGGTCATCTTTGTGATGAAAATTGAAACAGCCACCTGCAGTTTTTATGGCGTTGATTCGCTGGTGAAATAAGCTGTCAGTGTAGTGTGCTGTAGATATGCAAAACAAGCATTCGCCTAATGGTAAGAAATGTTTTTCTCTAGATATGTTCTTCAACCGTGATGTAGGCTGCTGATGTTCAGCTTGAACAGCTTGTATAAGCCTTAATACGTGGATAGTTTTTCTAAGTTTTGTTTTTCATCATAACTCGTTTTAGTTTCACAATCTACCTTGCTCAACACAACGTAATTCATAATGCAATTCGTGATTGCATGTTCAGCTTGATCAGCTTGTATAAGCCTTAATACGTGGATAGTTTTTCTAAGTTTTGTTTTTCATCATAACTCGTTTTAGTTTCACAATCTACCTTGCTCAACACAACGTCATTCATAATGCAATTCGTGATTGCATGTTCAGCTTGATCAGTTTGTATAAGCCTTAATACGTGGATGGTTTTTCTAAGTTTTGTTTTTCATCATAACTCGTTTTAGTTTCAGAATCTATCTTACTCAACAGAACATAAATCATAATGCAATTCGTGATTTGCTCAGCGGAACCCAGTGATAGCAAAGATCCTTGTACAACTGAAAGGATTGCACTACTTATAGAGCTGGTCCAGAAAGTCAATACAATAGATAATTGAGTTTATCGATTTTGGATATATTTAGAGGTACAAGGTTTGTGAACGCTGACCTGAACCCTCGAATTGGGCATATATACCATTAAAACTAGGAAGTTTCAATTTTAGAAGTCGATGACCATGTCCAGGGCCAAATGAATTTAGAATGCTTGAATTAGCTCTAGGCAACGCTTGTGCCTGTAGTTTTGTTTGTAGAAGCGAGAGTATGTTGATCTTAGCTGTGCAAATCAACTAACTCATGCTGCAAATCTACTTTTACTTTACATTTCTTGTTGTCATTATGAGCTTTTTGAGAAAAAGTTTTTGTTGATATATTGGTAGAACTTGAGTTTTTGAAATCGCGGACACTTTTATCGTTTTGACAACACTGATTCTCGTTTTGACAACAGTGGTTGGTAATCGATTGCTCACATCGATTATCGCGAAAAAGACATATAACATAAAAAACAGAGTTTCAGTTTCACATAGCAATTTCATAGATATCATTTATTTATTTATTTTGTATTTATTTATTTACGTCAACTAACACAGCAGTTGACGAAAAAGGTTAAGCTAAAGACAGATAGTAAATAAAGGTAGCTTAGCTTTATACACAATTAAGCTTAGCTTTATACACAACTAAACATCCCCGACCCGGTGGAGGTGTTTTATTTGCACAAGGTGCCAGCTATGCCCCGATTCACAGCCAATTTGGTCAGGGATGATTTGCAGCCAATCCAAGTCCAGAATATTTTGATTGGTTTCGCTGTAGATGATCAAAGGGTATAGCGCGAAGAGAAGTGACAGAACGATAAGGAGAGATAAGGTGAGAAAGGTTGTCAAAAAATTGGCAAAGAACACGAAAAGGTTCGTGAAGAGATTAGTTAGTCAGACATTTACTAAGGTTGAATAGGAAAAAAGTTTCTGGTCCGACGTGAGGGAACACAAAAATATTGCGTATCTAGTAAATTAGTAGAAATGACTTCGTTGTTGACTAGTTTATGGAGAAAGAGAATGCCAAAAACGAGCCTACGGTTGTAAAGTGAAGGAAGGTTAATAAGAAGAAGTCTATCAGAATAAGAAGGTAGGCGAAGACTCGGGTCCCAATTAAGACCGCGTAAGGCAAACTTAAGGAATTGCTTCTGTACCGATTCAATACTACGCTGGTGAACATCATATTGCGGATTCCACACTGGTGAGCAATATTCCAGTGTATAAAACCTTTGTTACATAGGGATCATCAAATTCTTTAGCCCAACGTTTAATGAAGCCAAGAAGGCTGCATGCTCTATTGACAATAGAAGAAATATGAACATTTAATGAAAGTTTTGGGCCAAACATAACGCCTAAGTCTTTGAACGATGGTACACAATCTAACAGAACAGACTTAACAGAGTAATGAGCTAGGAACGGAGACAAACGACTGAAAGTCCTAAAAGAACACTTAGAGGCATTAAGGTGTAATTTATTACAGTGTAAATAACAGTGGGCCCAGGTGACTGCCTGACGTAACTCGAACAGTTTTAGATATCGAGGAACGAAAAGACACCTTTTGGGTTCTGCCAATAAGATACGAATTTAACCAAGCCAACAGTTTTGGGGAAAAACCCATTATGTTAAGTTTCGCGAGAAGCATAGAATGATCAACCGTATCGAAAACCTTACTAAAGTCAGTATAAATAACATCAGTTTGACACTTTTTACGGAAGCCATGGTGTACAAGGGTAGTCAATTCTAAAAGGTTAGTAAGCGACGAACGACATGCTGACAAGGAGAAATAGTGGATCTGGATAGGTGTTGAAAGGAAGACGTAATAATTTTCTCAAACAGCTTAGGTATTGCCGAAAGTTTGGCAATGCCACGGTAGTTAGAAACATCCGATTTGCTACCCTTTTTAAGAAGCGGAATAATAAAAGACTCCTTCCAAATACCAGGTAAGCTACAAGTCTCACTCGATATAAAGAATAATCGAGATAAAGGGTTAGATAGGGAAATCGAACACATGTTAAGGAAGCAACTAGGTATATTATCAGGACCGGGAACGAAGGAAGACGTCATGGATGACAAGCTACATATAATACAGTCTTCAGTAATACTAGGAAAAAACATACAATTTAAATGTGGGATTAAAAAGGGATAGGCTGAGGGTTCCGAAACAGTAGTAGAATAAGTCGACTGAAAGAATTTAGCAAACAGATCTGCAATATCTGAATCATTATTAGCAGTCTGGTCATTAAGTCTGAAGGTGGAGGGTAGTACATTAGAGCGTCTTTTGGAATTAACAAAGTTGTAAAATCTATTGGGGTTCTTATAAAATTCAACCTTACAGCGAACGATATAATTATTGTAGCATTGAGTGTTTTAAAGACAAAATTGAGATTTGGCAATACAGTAATTTGCTACGTGTGAACCAGACTGGCGCGCTGGAGACGGTAGACACATTCACATAAGGAATTCACGTAAATTTCTAATTTTCTATGTGACATTTGTTGTATTTATTATAAATTTTGATGTTTCATCATGAAACATCTTTGTTAATGTTTTCTGACGTGTAATAAGCCAGGAAAACTTAATTTTTAAGCATGGGTCTAATAATATGGCAAGGGACTGTAAGAGTCCTGCCACGGTCGCCAAATATTGCCGTCGGCTGATTTCTCTTACGATCCCAATAAGAAGACCTCATCGATATCTATTGTAAAACTTTTATTCAGTTGTTCTTCCAAGTAGAATCTTCGTACTTCCCAATAACTTTCTTAAGTCTGGCTTAGTTCTAACTGTAACAT
This sequence comes from Drosophila willistoni, assembly GCF_018902025.1. Classification (NCBI taxonomy): domain Eukaryota; kingdom Metazoa; phylum Arthropoda; class Insecta; order Diptera; family Drosophilidae; genus Drosophila; species Drosophila willistoni. The sequence continues at coordinate 1,724,390 of NW_025814133.1, read as the reverse complement.
ACAGTTACAGGTTTATACTGATGGAAGGTTTCGAACTCAGCTGGATTGGACTGCCACACAAATGGCAAAGTCACAAACAGTGACTTTTATCAATAACTACGTTATTTTCTAAGCTATTGTCATAAAAATTAATATTTGTTAATTTTGTATACCTATTTCCTATACCTGGTTGGGGCGCATGCGAACAGAATTTTTTAAAAATACGTAAATGCATTTGTTATTATAAATCTGAAATATTTGTTTTACTGGTGTATAACCTGGACAAAGAGACGACTCACTTATTCATTTTTATTTAATTTCTGTGGATGGGGTCCTCTACAATTAAACCGCTACGCATCGGGTTGGAGCTAGGTTTTAAAAAGCGTATGTGGCTTCTTTTATATCTGCGAGAGCTACAATCCTTGTTAAACTTGCTAAAGTTGCAACAGCTACACTTTCGTTATGGCTTGAGGTAAAAGGCCTTTGGTGCAGATGAAATTCAGTCTTTATCACCGTTTCACACTGAGTTTCCTCTGCCACTCCTGCCATGAACCTTGGCAGTACCAATGCTACTGCCTTGGCTGAGTCCAACCACGACAAAGGTATGTCAATTGGCGACCGTGCCCGCCGGTGGTCAGGTTCTGCACTATCGAGCAATATTCATATTAATTGTCGGCATTTAGTGGCAAAGTCACAAAAAAATAATTTTTTAGTGACGTCTTCAGGATGTGTAAAATTACTTTATGGTATATCTAATAAAACAGCAACTAATATTTGAATTTGGACATAACTTTAAAAAATCTGACTACAATCAGCTTTACCATGTTACTGCACTGATTAAGTTATGGTCTGACATAATTATCATAAATCAATACAAACTTACATTTATTCACTCTTTTAATAGGTCATTGTGGTCACACTAGTCCTTGTGAGCAACTGTGCTATGAGATTCATGATGGTATTTATGAATGCGACTGTATTGAGGGCTACGAGCTAAACAGAAATGGATACAGTTGCCAAGGTAAGTGTAAGGCTGTGAAATCTTATAAAAAAATTGCTAATTATTATATTTCTTCAGTGATTAATGCCACCAATAATAGCATAGGTGGTGTTCGTGGTAAATCAGATGAGGATGTCTTTTATGAAAAAGGAGCATTCTTTAGCGCCAAATTGGCTAGTGCTGATACACTTAAATTTATGTCACAAAAACCATTGACTAATTCCAATGGAAAAAATAACAATTTTAACGCTAATTATAAATTGTATTCATATGCCGAAATGGAAAATTATGACTACAATGATATTAATGAACATCCACAAAGCGAACCGAAAGTCAATTTAAAAAAAAAAACAAATAAGTATTACATATCAGAGAAGAATATACATTTTGATCTAAATCGTCTAAAACGCAACACTACCACTAAACCAGATACTTTAGCGAAATCGTTTAAAGAAAAATCTTTTTCTACCAGCGCACCATCGGTAACGGACAAAAATGTATTTGAATATAGTGCCTATTTAAGTGGCATTAAGAACTATGGCTACAAATCAGATAATTCTAGCTATGCCAATAATAAGCAAATGAAAGTAACCACTAAAAAAAAAACACATACATATCACCGAATAAAAAATATCAGCAACGTAACAAATAATAATCAAAAAGACAATGAAAATGCAAATAATATGAAAGTACAAACTTTTATCAATACAACTAATTTCAAGAATAGTTTATCATATTTGAAAAATGTAACAATCGGAACAGGAAACCATAAAAAAACCATCACGTAAGTTGAAAAATAAAAGACGTATGATGTATGTATGTATGTATGTATGTATGTATGTATGTATGTACATACATATGTATGTATATCGGGTGTCGTGGAAACGAAATATGAAGACGAATGAAAATACATACACATATACATATTTTCAGCAATGTACATATACAGTCTGTATGTACATACATATGAAGCACTAATCTCAGCTGTCAAGTAACTAAATAAAGAAATGTATTAATTATATCACGCAACCATAGGGGTGAATGCTTCCCGCAACTTTTGATTATCAAAATCACTTCAGCACACTAATAAGCCCTATCAATATGTACCAGCCTACCAAATTTTATTAAAATCAAACTAGAAACATGAAAAATATATGTATAAACGGGTTTTACTAGGCGGTCCATAGGGGCGGAGTTGGCCGTAGGCCAGTGGCGGCGCTTTAATGCTAGTGTGTTTTTGTGAGGGTGAGATAGCATATGCTATGAGGTGAATTTAATAGACATTTTCCAAATGAAAAATATTTTTTTACCTGTGCATGGTATACGAAAGTCGGCGAGACGACTTACTTACATAATTTTTTATTGCAACAATTGTCTAGTCTTTTTTAGGTTGCTCTTTATTGCACTGTGCAACAAATTGTAGGTTGTTGATTTGGTTTTTCAAAGTTAGCTCGTTTTTTTTTGTTTTTTAGCAAGTTGAAATTTTCCGTTTTTAAGGTTATTTTTTAACTAAAAAAAAAATGACAAACTTGTCATATGAGCTAAATATTATTTAGATATCAATTCCTTTTTCATGCATTCGACCTAAATCATCCTCATTTAATGTGAATATATTGGTAAAAATGCCTTTTTCAGCTACAGTTTTCCAAAAAATTACAATTAAGCCGTTTTTTATACCCTTGCAAAAATGGTATATGAATAGGAAGCATCTTCGACTATATAAAGTATATATGTTCTTGATCAGCACGACGAGACGAGTTCATATAGCCATGTCCGTCCGTCTGTCTGGTTATATAATATTCATAAAATGAATTTATCCTACATAAGATTTGGGTGCGGCTTGTAAAGTATCAGTACATTTTCATTGTCAAATATGTTTTAGCCTATTCAACCAGTCATCAGCTCTTGAATAACTTTGTTTTGAAAGTTAAAAATTACTGTCACTTATCGCAGTCGGTCGTTATTTTTTTCCGCTCCTGCATGTTACATTTTTTCTTTTGTGGTATTAAATTTATTATCAAGTGTGGTACAAAAATCACCATCAGTTTCAAATCCTTGTGCAATCCAATACGACTTAAAAAAAACAGAGGGCCAGTGCTGACTTCGACCGCGTCAAAGTTTGTATACCCTTGCAACATTTTTTGTAACTCTTTTCTTACCTATAGCCATCAAAGTGGAAAAACGTTTTAACTAAAAAGTCTAATGTTTGCGAAAGCGGCTTACAATCTTGGCATAGGAAATAACGAAGTTGTTAATCAAAGTCACTGTTCTCCACCGATCGTTCCTATGGTAGCTATATGATGTAGATACCCGATCTTTATCAAATTCGGCACAGTCATTACCAGATATATTAAACTATCAAATGTTTAATTTGAAAGCAAACGTGTTAAAAGGAACGAAGTTATTGACAAATCCCTGTTTTAGACCGATGGTTTCCATGGGAGCTATATAATATAGTCACCCGAGCGTGTTCAAATTTGGCATGGTCATTTATATATGTAATAAACTCACCCAAATTTCATGACAATAGCTCAGAAATAACCGAAGTTTTTGAGAAAAGTCACTGTTCGTGACTTTGGCGTTTGTATGGGAGCTATATGATATAGTGGTCCGATCCAGCTGAATCTGAGATCTACAACCCCTGCAGTATGTACAAGCCTACATGAAAAAAAAGCTCTGAAGCTCTAATGGTCTAGGAGGAGTTTGCGTTGATCCAGACGAACGAAATGGCGAACGGACGGACATGGCTATATGAACTCGTCTCGTCGTGCTGATCAAAAATATATATACTTTATATGGTCGGAAATGCTTCCTTCTCTGCGTTGCACAGTTCTGACCAAAATTAAAATACCCTTTTTGCAAGGGTATAAAAAAAAAAGTTGCCACAGAACTTTGAGTGATTTCATTTTTCGCACATAGTTGGATTTGGTAGGGTGTTCATTGTGTATCAATTATTTTGACCTGCATTTATAAAGCTCTATAATTACAGTATTTAAGACACAGAAGATGACTTAGAAATTTGTTTTTTTATTAACTTCTATGAGTTTAATTCAGGATTAAAAATTGAATTGAAAATGGCGGGTTACATTTGCACGCGAAAGCAGTATAAAGTGTTTGCCGGTTACACATAAACGTTGTCACTTTGTTTTCAGTCTGTGGCTCCTAGATTTTAAATTTCAATTATGGCAATCGTGCGGTAGCTAGTGAGCGAGACAAAACTACACGCAGCGGCCGTACCTATCTGGTCGACTCACTCATTGGCAAAAAAAGAGAAGCGTTTATTCAAAAAGCTCTCGCCTCGATCTTATCGCACACTTAATTTAACGCCAATATATAATATAATAAATATATGTATTCTTATCACAAAGAAACATTGTTAATAAAATAAGACTAAATAAGGAAATCACATCCTTAAATATTATTGAAATAAATAAACCGGGATAAAGTAAAATCCCACAAACTGGGGGGCTCAACCGGGACAAAGTAAAATCCCACAAACTGGAGGCTCAACCGAGATTTCTGGCCCAAGACAATTAGTTAAATTTGTGTGTGTGTGAAGTTCGCAAGTGAACAGAAAATTGTTAAAATTGCATGCATTAACGTGTAATACATATACAAAATCAAGGTTGTTGGCGAACGAATTTCACAAGAAGCAACCACTACAAGTTCAAAAAGCAGTGGAAGTTGGTGTGACTGTACGAGAGGCGACGAGTGGACGGTGAGCTTCCGACGACGCAAGTAGAGCGTCACTAAGAATTTTGGCGCCGTTTAGGCAAAAAGTCGGCGACTGAAGTTGAAAGCGGCTCGAGAACGGTGGTGACTCGAGAGGAAAAGAGAGAGCAGACAGCAGAAACGAAGTTGATGATAACCAGTGTTTACTGTGAAAGCAGACAGCGGATACGAAGTTGATGATAACTAGTGTTCACTGTGGAGTCAGGACAGCCGAGTGAGTAGTGACAGCAGAGTGAGTGGCAACAGAGAGCAAATCAAACATCTATAAGAAGACTGAGTGAGTTGCTACAACGAGAGTTGCTACATAGAGCAAGACGACTATAGTTTAATTATTGTCTTGAGTGTGAGTTACTTTGCTTGCACGACGAAACCAGACCGGTGGCAGATATATTGACGAAATTGTAATGTACAGGAATTTCAGTTATTTTAAAATTCAACTGATTTGGCTTATTTAGTATTTTTGTTGTTGTTATCGATATTTGCTAAAGTGGTGAGAATGGAAATGTAGGTAACCAGCTGGAAAAAGAATGAACTAAGTGGCAACGCCACACAGCTGATCGGTTTGTTTTGCATTGCTTTACATTATTTTTCTATAAATGGAGTTTGGATAAAACAATAAGAAAAATAAGGCAAAAGAGACTTATTGGGCAGCGTGGTTTTTGGAAAAGTGTTCTTTCTTTCCTCCACGTGAATTCCAACTGATCGGACGTATTTGTCCAAAGTTTTAAATAACCCAATAGGTGAGTGCATCATAACCCCTACGCGTGTGCGAAAAACAAAGTATATGCGTGTGTATGTGTTCAAGAGTAATGTAAGTTAATTTCATTGCAATAACTCTCGAATTATTGTACTTTTAACTTATGCATTTTCTCTTTAACAGCATCGGAAATAGTTTCCATCAAGTATTGGCAATTTTTCTATTAATTCGCCTTGCTTGACATTTCTTTGAGACACCTGTCTTCGGCAGACTAGCCCCCAGCAGTCTCAAAATTTTTGTGAGTGAACTGTTTGCATCAGTCAACGGCTTGAACCGACGATCGATTGTGGAAATCCGAGAGTTAAATATAAATTCCCAAAATAGTTTTGTGTCTTATACAAGTGTTATTATAGATACGGCGTTAGCGAAGTGAAGTGAAATTTCGAATGTTGAGACATTTTTAATTGTCAACATCGCACTTTCGCTTATCTTGCCTCATGCAATCCAGACCACACCAACAGAACACGTGGAGGATTATTTATTTATTTATTTACGTTAACTAACACAGCAGTCGACGAAAAAGCTTAAGCTAAAGACAGATAGTAATTAATTGAAAAAGATAGCTTAGCTATATACACAACTAAACATCCCCGACCCGGTGGAGGTGTTTTATTTGCATAAGGTGCCAGCTATGCCCCGATTCACAGCCAATGTGGTCAGGGATGAGTTGCAACCAATCCAAGTCCAGAATATTATTATTGGTTTCGCTGTAGATGATTAAAAAGTATAGCGCGAAGAGAAGTGACAGAAAGGTGAGGAGAAATTAGGTGAGAAAGGTTGTTAAAAAATTGGCAAAGAACACGAAAAGGTTCGTGAAGAGAGTAGTTAGTCAGACATCTACTAAGGTGAATAGGAAAAAAAAGAGGGCGTCTAACGGTTAGACACGATAGAAGTGAAACCTTCCGTAAAACAAACTGAGAGAGAATGAGGCGAAAGCAGCATTAGGAGCGGGATAATTATAGGTTCATTATAATATTGCTATATACATAGGTCATGTTGTATTTTCTTCATTTTATTATTATTCATCCTCAATGTTTTCAATTTAAACAAATGATACGAGTGGCTTATGATAGCTAAAATATGATACAAATGCTTTGGTTTCGATGTTGTCAACATATCTTTGAAATACCGCGTCAATTGTTGTTTTTGATCGTGTTGTTGATTCAGTGCGATTGTTACACATTTTTAAACTGAATGTTGTATTGAGAAAGTCAATTAAAGGAACCGCCGTGTCCAATGCAAAATTTACGTTAAAATCGCCACTTAAAATCATTGGAACTTTATCGTAATCTTTTCTAAGTATCCGCGATACTTCTAGTGTATACTTTATTAAATTTTCATGAATGAATTCCGTGATGCTATTTATTGATTGATTGGGTGAAATATAAATTGCCACAATTAAACCTGTTTTTCCATTGCTCA